>NC_069502.1:678478101-678778101 GCF_027579735.1 Bombina bombina | reverse complement strand
CTCACTTTCTCTCTCTCTCTCTCTCTCTCTTTCTCTTTCTTGCTGTCTCTCTTTCTTGCTCTCTCTCTTGCTCTCTCTCTCTCTCTCTCTCTCTCTCTCTCCTCTTTCTACTCTCTACTCTCTCTCTCTCCTCTTTCTACTCTCTACTCTCTTTCTCTCTTTCTCTTTCTACTTTCTCTCTCTCTCTCTCTCTCACTCTCTCTCTCTCTCTCTCTCTCTCTCTTTCTCTCTCTCTCTCTTTCTCTCTCTCGTTCTCTCTCTCTTTCGTTCTCTCTCTCTTTCGTTCTCTCTCCTTTTCTCTCTCTCTCTCCTTTTCTCTCTCTCTCTCCTTTTCTCTCTCTCTCTCCTTTTCTCTCTCTCTTTCTCTCTCTCTCTTTCTCTCTCTTTAAGTTGCCCTAGTGAAACTTTGGGTTAGCGCATGAGCAAAAGCCAAAATAATATTTTATAGAAAGACTAAGGGGAAAGGGAGTTGGAACAGCCGTGCTTTTAAACCTCCAGATGTAAGCGTGAGAACGAAAGCCTCAGGAATGCCAATATTTTACATTCCACTTACAAATGCAAGAATGAGAGTGCAATTGATTTAACTTGTGCACTGTTAGCACTCAATATCACTAATATTTTTCTGCTCCACTTTTAATCTGTATATATATATATATATATATATATATAAAGTTCAAAGTAGACAAGCACTCCAGAAATCCAAATCACATGCCCAGGGTGCAGCAGATAGGTAAATAGAAAGTAATGAAGAGTGCACTCACCAGGACTTTTCAAAGTTTTATTCCAATTATGTAATTGGAATAAAACTTTGAAAAGTCCTGGTGAGTGCACTCTTCATTACTTTCTATATATATATATATATATATATATACTGTATATATACTGTATATGTGTTAATTTTTATTGATATCAAGTACATGGTTTCTTAAAAAAAATTTAGGAATTGAGTTTTTATTTTTTATAAATAATTTTCTGTTTAAAAAAAGACCAGACATAATAACCTGTGACTTTTTTGTTTTGTTTTACAGACACTGTCCATAATAATATCATCTTGGGCTCTATTGTGGCAGCTCTTGTAATATTGATGATTGTTAGTATCATATTGATATCTCTTGTACTGCGTTTGCATGTGTTAAATCCCAAAGCACGACTTCCTTCAAATCTTGTAAGTTACTCCTCCTATCTTGCTAAATATACAAACCATTTAATAATAGTCATTTCCATTGTTTTAGTATTTTATTACTGTGAACACAACATTTTTGTTACTGAAAAAATTACTGTATATAGCCTTTGTTTTTTGCATGGGTAAGGCCATCAGACAGAGAACCTATTATAAAAAAAAATTATTTGATATTTGGCAGTTATTCCTACCTAAATGGATGTTTTATTAGAACAAGAAAAATAGTTTAATGTGTTTGCATCACAGGCAGCTAGAAATTAGACATGTGCATTTGGTTTCAGCCGAATTTCGCTTTCAGCCGAATTTTGGCCAAATCAGAGAATGCATCCGAATTTCCGAATCGGCCAATAGGAATGAGAGCTGCTTAAATCCTATTGGCTGTTCAAATCAGCCAATAGGATTTAAGCAGCTCTAATTCCTATTGGCTGTTTTTAATTTCTTCTACAAGATACGACGAGTCCACGGATTTCATTCTTACTTGTGGGATATTAACCTCCTGCTAACAGGAAGTGGCAAAGAGCATCACAGCAGAGCTGTATATATATAGCTCCTCCCTTCCCTCCACCCCCAGTCATTCTCTTTGCCTGTGTTAGTAATAGGAAGAGGTAAAGTGAGGTGTTAGTTTTAGATTCTTCAATCAAGAAGTTTTTTATTTTAAATGGTACCGGTGAGTACTATTTTCCTCAGGGAGATTTGAAATGAAGAAGATTTCTGCCCTGAGGTTGATGATCTTAGCAGATGTAACTAAGATCCATGTTGGTTCCCAAAGAGCTTCTGAAGGTAGTGCAAGAGAAATCTTCATGCTACAAGCAGCATTGAGGTATGTTCTTTTTATTCTGAGGAGACTTGTTATATCAGAACTGACTGACATTTTTTCCCTCCAAGGGAAGGGGTAAGCAGTAGACCTAGGCACTGAGGGTGTTACTGAAAATCCTATGTTTATTCATATTGCTGGGACATATAGAAGCAATATTAACACTATATGGGGCTTGACACTGGAAGAGGCAGCTGGACATTTTAGATGTTATTTACATGAGAAAGTCAGTAGGGCTGCAAGTTTTATTTAAAATTTAAAGGGGACCACATGGCTTGTTTTCTAAACCACTTCCCATGCGGTTAATTAGAATCTTAGGACGACGTCCATGATGGGCGGGGCCTATTTCGCACTCTCAGACGCGCAGTTTACTCTGGCTGAGAAGGCAGCAGGCATTAGCTCCGGTGGGGCCTAAACTTGTGTTCTGTTCACCTGATCATTGTCGAGTCATTTTGCAGTACCCTGGGGGCAGGTAGGCGCCCAGCAGAGCTGTGGCGAGGTGCAGGGGTAATTTTTTCACTTAAAATATATTTTTTGCTATAAAATGTCTTTTAGAGGTTAAATTCACCCTTTGCTTATAGGGTGCAATAATATTTGGCCCAATTGAATCTGTATATTTAATTGTGAAGCGTTATATAACGTTTTAGGCAGTTTAGGAAAATTTGTGCGCTTTTTTATTTCTTAAAGGCGCAGTACACATTTTTCAGAAAATTGTTGAAATCAATAAAGTGTTCTACAACTATTGTGGTTATTACCAGTCTGTTCAACATGTCTGACATTGAGGAAACTAATTGCTGTGTGTTTAGAAGCCATTGTGGAACCCCCCCTTTCTTGTGTACCTCTTGTACTGAAAGGGCCTTACAGTGTAAGAAGCATATTTTAGGTAATGAAAGTGTGCCTAAGGATTATTCTCAGTCTGAAGAGAATCAGGATATGCCATCCAATTCTCCCCAAGTGTCACAACCTTTAACGCCCACACAAGCGATGCCAAGTACCTCATGTGCGTCTAATTCTTTCACTCTGCAGGATATGGATGCAGTTATGTCAACTACCCTTACAGAGGTATTATCTATATTACCAGTATTACAGGGTAAACGCAGTAGGTCAAGTATTAATGTGCATACTGAATCCTCTGATGCTTTATTGGCTATTTCCGATGTACCCTCACAGGGCTCTGAGTTGGGGGGTCAGGGAATTACTGTCTGAGGGGGAACTTTCAGACTCAGGAAATATGTTACCTCAGACAAATTCAGACGTTATGTCTTTTAAATTTAAGCTTGAACACCTCCGCCTGTTACTTCGGGAGGTTTTAGCGACTCTGGATGATTGTGACACTATTCTGATACCACCAGAAAAATTGTGTAAAATGGACAAATATCTAGAGGTTCCTACTTACACTGATGTCTTTCCGGTTCCTAAAAGAATTTAGGAAATTATAAAAAAGGAATGGGACAGACTGGGTATACCGTTCTCTCCCCCTCCTAATTTCAAGAAAATGTATCCATATCAGACACCATTCGGGACTCTTGGCAGTCGGTCCCTAAGGTGGAGTGAGCTATTTCTACCCTGGCTAAGCATGCAACTATACCTATTGAGGACAGTTGTGCTTTCAAAGACCCTATGGATAAGAAGTTAGAGGGTCTTCTAAAGAAATTATTTATTCATCAGGGTTTTCTTTTACAACCGACAGCTTGCATTGTTCCAGTTACTACTGCAGCAGCTTTTTGGTTTGATGCTCTAGAAGAGTCTCTGAAGGTTGAGACCCCTTTAGAGGACATTTTGGATAGAATTAAGGCTCTCAAGCTAGCTAATTCTTTTATTGCAGACGCCGCCTTTCAAATTGCTAAATTGGCAGCGAAAAACGCAGGTTTTGCCATTTTAGCGCGTAGAGCATTATGGCTAAAATCGTGGTCTGCTGATGTGTCATCAAAATCTAAGCTCTTAGCTATTCCTTTCAAGGGTAAGACCCTATTCGGGCCTGAGTTGAAGGAAATCATTTCTGACCTTACTGGAAGTAAAGGTCACGCCCTACCTCAGGATAAGGCTGTTAAGATGAGGGGTAAACAAAATAATTTTCGTTCTTTTCGAAATTTTAAAGGAGTACCCTCTGCTTCCTCTTCCTCCACAAAGCAGGAAGGGAATTTTGGTCAGTCCAAGTCCGTCTGGAGACCCAACCAGGCTTGGAATAAAGGTAAACAATCCAAGAAGCTTGCTGCTGCTACAAAGACAGCATGAAGGGGCGGCCCCCGATCCGGGAACGGATTTAGTAGGGGGCAGACTATCTTTCTTTGCCCAGGCTTGGGCAAGAGATGTTCAGGATCCCTGGGCACTGGAAATTGTGACCCACGGGTATCAACTGGAATTCAAGGATTTTCTCCCAAGAGGGAGATTTCTTCTTTCATGATTGTCTGTAGACCATATAAAAAGAGAGGCATTCTTACGCTGTGTAAAAGACCTCTCTACCATGAGAGTAATTCGTCCCCGTTCCAAGACTGGAACAAGGACAGGGGTTTTACTCAAATCTTTTCATGGTTCCCAAAAAAGAGGGAACTTTCAGACCCATTTTAGATCTCAAGTGTCTAAACAAGTTTCTCAGAGTCCCATCGTTCAAGATGGAGACTATCCAAACAATTTTACTGATGATCCAAGAGGGTCAATATATGACATCCGTGGACTTGAAGGATGCATACCTTCATATCCATATTCACAAGGATCATCATCAGTTCCTAAGGTTTGCCTTCCTAGACAAACATTTTCAGTTTGTGGTTCTTCCCTTCGGGTTGGCCACAGCACCCAGGATCTTCACAAAGGTTCTAGGGTCCCTTCTGGCGGTTCTCAGACCGCGGGGCATAGCAGTGGCGCCTTATCTGGACGATATTTTGATTCAGGCGTCAATCTCATACAGACACAGTGTTGTCCTTTCTGAGAACTCACCGTTGGAAGGTGAACCTAGAAAAGAGTTTACTAGTTCTAAGGACAAGGGTTCCCTTCTTGGGAACTCTGATAGACTCGGTAGATATGAAAATATTTCTGACAGAGGTCAGAAAATCAAAAATTCTAAATACTTGCTGAGCACTTCAGTCCATTCCTCAGCCATCAGTGGCTCAGTGTATGGAGTTAATTGGATTAATGGTAGCGGCAATGGACATCATTCCGTTTGCTCGCTTTTGTCTCATACCACTGCAGCTGTGCATGCTTGGACAGTGGAATGGGGACTATGCAAATTTATCTCCTCAGATAAATCTGGATCAAGAGACCAGAGACTCTCTTCTTTGGTGGTTGTCGCCGGATCATCTGTCCCAGGGGACGAGTTTCCGCAGACCCACGTGGGTGATAGTGACAACGGACGCCAGTCTACTGGGCTGGGGTGCAGTCTGGAATTCCCTGAAGGCTCAGGGTGTTTCGACTCAGGTGGAGTCTCTACTTCCAATCAATATTCTTGAACTGAGAGCAATATTCAATGCACTTCAGGCATGGCCTTAGTTGGCTTCGGCCAAATTCATCAGATTCCAGTCGGACAATATCATGACTGTGGCTTATATCAATCATCAGGGGGGAACAAGCAGTTCCTTAGCGATGATAGAAGTATCCAAGATAATCCGATGGGCGGAGGCCCATTCTTGTTATCTGTCGGCAATCTACATCCCAGGAGTAGAGAACTGGGAAGCAGATTTTTTAAGTCGTCAGACTTTTCATCCGGGGGAGTGGAAACTCCACCCGGAGGTGTTTGCCTCACTGATTCTCCAATGGGGCACACCGGAATTGGATCTGATGGCATCTCGACAGAATGTCAAGTTTCCATGATACGGATCAAGATCAAGGGATCCCCAGGCCGAACTGATAGATGCCTTGGCAGTGCCTTGGTCATTCAGCCTAGCTTATGTGTTTCCACCGTTTCCTCTCCTTCCACGCGTGATTGCTCGGATCAAACAGGAGAGCGCTTCGGTAATCCTGATCGCGCCTGAGTGGCCATGCAGGACCTGGTATGTGGATCTAGTGGACATGTCCTCTCTGCCTCCGTGGAAACTTCCTTTGAGACAGGACCTTCTCATTCAAGGGCCTTTCCAACATCTAAATCTAAATTCTCTGCAGCTGACTGCTTGGAGATTGAACGCTTGATTTTATCTAAGCGGGGATTTTCAGATTCGGTCATCAATACTTTGATACAGGCATGTAAGTCACTAGAAAAATCTATCATAAGATATGGCGTAAATATCTTTATTAGTGTGAATCCAAGGGCTACTCAAGGAGTAAAGTTAGGATTCCCAGGATTCTGTCTTTTCTCCAAGAAGGATTGGAGAAAGGGTTATCAGTGAGTTCCTTAAAGGGACAGATTTCTGCTTTGTCAATTTTGCCTCACAAACGTTTGGCAGATGTTCAGTCTTTTTGTCAGAATTAAGCCTGTATTTAGACCAATTACTCCTCCCTGGAGTTTGAATTTAGTTCTTAGAGTTCTTCAAGGGGTTCCGTTTGAACCCATGCATTCCATAGATATTAAATTTTTATCTTGGAAAGTTTTGTTTTTGGTTGCTATTTCTTCTGCTCGTAGAGTTTCTGAGCTATTTCTTCCTAAGGTTGTTTCAAATAAGAATATTAATCAGGAACTTGTTGTTCCTTCCTTGTGTCCTAATCCTCCTTCTAAGAAGGAGCGTCTGTTACATAACCTGGACGTGGTCCGTGCCTTGAAGTTTTACTTACAGGCGACTAAGGATTTCCGTCAATCATCTTCATTATTCATTGTTTATTCTGGAAAGCGTAGGGGTCAGAAAGCTACGGCTACCTCTCTTTATTTTTGGCTGAGAAGTATCATCCGTATGGCATATGAGTGCTGGACAGCAGCCTCCTGAAAGAATTATGGCTCATTCTACTAGGGCTGTGGCTTCCACATGGGCCTTTAAAAACGATGCTTCTTCTGAGGCTGTTTTTGGGAGAAAGGTTCTTCAAGCAGTGGTGCCTTCCATTTAGGTCTCTGTCTTGTCCTTCCCATTTCATCCGTGTCCTGTAGCTTTGGTATTGTATCCCACAAGTAAGGATGAAATCCGTGGACTCGTCGTATCTTGTAGAAGAAAAGGAAATTTATGCTTACCTGATAAATTGATTTCTTTGATACGACAAGTCCACGGCCCTCCCTGTCATTTTTCAGACAGATTATATTTTATTTTTTTACAACTTCAGTCACCTCTGCACCTTTAGCTTTTCCTTTCTCTTCCTAAACCTTCGGTCGAATGACTGGGGGTGGAGGGAAGAGAGGAGCTATATATACAGCTCTGCTGTGGTGCTCTTTGCCACTTCCTGTTAGCAGGAGGTTAATATCCCACAAGTAAGGATGAAATCCGTGGACTCGTCATATCGTAGAAGAAATCAATATATCAGGTAAGCATAAATTTCCTTTTTTCAGCCAATAGGAATACAACGTTACCCCAATATAAAAGGGGTACCTTTCATTGAATCCACAGTGTGCGGCAGACGATCCCATAACGAGGCCCTCCACTTCGGACTGATGGACCTCTGCCTCCATGCATCGACCGCTCCGCCTCCGCAGGAATGAAGAAGATGCCAGTCCCGTGATGTATGAACATGGAGCCACCTGGATGAAGATGCTTTGCCGCTGGGATGAAAATCATTTGCCGGACTTCAGCAACTGTGAGTACCCATTTTGGGGTTAGTGTAAGTTTTTTTTAGATTAGGGCTTTTTTTATTTTAATGGCCAAAAAAGAGCTGAATGCTCTTTTAACAATGGGTTGATTAGGTTTTTTCTTTCCTAAGATATGGAGAGTCCATAATGTCATTTAATTACTAGTGGGAATATCTCTCCTGGCCAACAGGAGGAGGCAAAGAGCACCACAGCAAAGATGTTAAATGTCACTCCCCTGCCCATAATCCACAGTCATTCTATTTGCCTCTGTCAATGGAGGAGGTGAAGTTTTGGTGTCTGAAGAATTGAATCCTTTTTCGGGTACTTTTTCCTCCAAGCAAGGATTTGGGTTTAGATGAGTCCACATTAATCTCTTCAGTAGAGTAGTAGTGGCTTTTAAGCAGTTAGGAAATTGTGAATTGGTCCTTACTTTGTTTCCTAACACATTGCTGCCCTAGTTATAGAAAGCCAGAGTGGGTTACTCTGTTCTTTCTTTTTTCTACAGGTCTCTTTAAGGAGTGTGTGTCCTTTCATGCCTTGTGACAGTTGGATTGCAGGTAACTGCTTTTGTCTTCTAGGTATTGGAGAGTTGCACTTCAAAGAAAATGTAACTGCAATTTTTGTTGGGGACATTATATATCCTTTATATAGAATATTTATAGGCAGGGTGCAGGCACTGTTCTGATGTTTTGGAGACTGAAGGGTTAATAAAGTTTTAACGTTTTTCTGTGGTTCATATATGGAAACTTCCAAAGGCACATAGATGAATCTTTATTTTTATTGCGGCTCAAATATGGGAAAGTTTGGTGAAAATATTCAAACAATCTGAGGGTTCATAGATGGCTTGCAGATGCATCTGCATTTTCTTTAATATAATGGTGAATATGCCATTTTAACAGCCTTTCCTTGTTACGGGTGTGTTTTGTGACGTTCTTATTTTAATTGAGTGACAGAATTGTGCGCTTTCCTTGTTAGCTGCGCAGTTCCTGTTGGATGTCATGTGACCCGCTCTTCCGCATTTAGAATGCTGAACGGCGTCTTCTTGCCGATATTTCCTGTGAAGCTGGATGCGATTGTTCGGTAGGAGAGTCCTGTGGTTTGCTACCGGAGGTCAGGTAGGTCACCTCAGTAGTTGTGTATAGGGCCTGATTTAATCTTAGTAACGCTTTGTCTTATATTGTTACCATTTGGAGGGAAAATTTAGAGAGACAGTACTCTTAATTTAAATTTTTTGTTTATATTATTTTTGGGTTATTTTTCTACATTATTTTTATACATCATATGTAGATGGATCAAGACTTTCTTCCTTGTGACAAATGTTTATTATGCCTAGAGGCACAAATTGTTTTGCCTATGCAATTTTGTGCTGCTTGCCTAGCTCGAACAATTGAATGTAAAGATAAATTGTTGCCCTCTGAGCCCAATAAAGTCTCTCAGGATGATGCTGTTCAGGCAGTGCCACAGCTTTCTCCTCAAATGTCCCAAGCCTTTCTGGCATCAAATACAGTGCCCTGTGGTTCCTTTCAACCTCCTGGAGAAGTATATTTGCCTGCAGATTTTGCTGCACAGATATCTTCTGCGGTATCTGCGGCATTATCTGCTTTTCCTGTTTTGGGGAAATGCAAGAGGAAAACTAAACATGTATCTGATAATAAGGTGTCCGTTTTAGCTGCTAATACGCAGGTTGTTCTCCC
Source organism: Bombina bombina (assembly GCF_027579735.1). Taxonomy (NCBI): domain Eukaryota; kingdom Metazoa; phylum Chordata; class Amphibia; order Anura; family Bombinatoridae; genus Bombina; species Bombina bombina. The sequence continues at coordinate 678,768,778 of NC_069502.1, read as the reverse complement.
TCATAAGTCTGATGGGGAGTATAATTCAGTAGCCTTTGAGGGTGAAATCTCAGATTCAGACAGTGTAACTCCTTTGCCTGATACTGAATAAGTAAACTTCAGTTTTAAGCTTGAACACCGTTGTGTATTTTTGAAGGAGATGTTGGCTACTTTGGATGACTCTGATTCATCTGTCGTTGTCAACCCTAGGAAATCTAGTAAACTTAACAGATACAAGGATGTTCCTTGCTCTGTAGAAGTGTTCCCTGTTCCAGACCGTGGGTCAGAAATTATTTCACAGGAATGTGAGAAGCGAGGGATACCTCCTGTCTTTAAAAAAAACATGTTTCCTGTTGCTGATTCCATTAAAGATTGATGGTGCACAGTGCCTAAAGTAGAAGGGGCTATACGATTGCTATAGAGGATAGCTGCTCCTTTAAGGATCCCATGGACAAGAAGCTAGAAGCTTATTTGAAAAAGATGTATGTTTATCAGGGTCTTCATTGGCAACCTGCAGTTTCTATTGCACAGTAGCAAGTGCAGCATCGTATTTGTGCGATGCCTTGTCTGATTCAATTTTAGAAGAAACTCCATTGGAGGAAATCCATGATAGGATTAAGGCTTTCAAATAAGCTAATTCGTTTATTTCTTATGCTAACATGCAAGTTATTAGATTGGGAGCCAAGATGTCTGGTTTCTCTGTTCTAGCCCGCCGGGCTTTGTGGCTAAAGTCTTGGTCAGCTGATGTTACCTCCAAGTCCAAGCTTCTGGTGCTTCCTTATAAGGGTAAAACCTTGCTTGGACCAGGTCTGGCAGAAATAATTTCTGATACTATGTGTGGAAAAGGGTCTTTTTCTACCACAAGACAAGAAGAATAGACCTAAAGGACATCAGAGTAATTTTCATTCCTTTCATAACTTCAGTGGTCAAATGTCTTCTTCCTCTTCCAAGCAGGAACAATCCAAATCTTTTTGGAAACCAAATCAGTCTTGGAACAAGGGGAAGCAGTATAAGAAGCCTGCAACTGATTCTAAGTCATCATGAAGGCTCTGGCCCCGGTCCGAGATCAGATCAAGTGGGGGCAGACTTTCCCTGTTTTGTCAAGTCTGGATAAGAGATGTCCCAGATCTTTGGGCTGTGGACATAGTATCTCAGGGTTACAGAAAATAATTAAGATTTCTTCTTCCTAAGGGCAGATTTCACCTCTCAAGATTATCTGCAGATCAGGTAAGAAGAGAGGCATTCTTGAACTGCATTCAGGATATTTTCTCTCTGGGAGTGATTGTTCTGGTTCCAGTAAGGGAACAGGGTCTAGGTTTCTATTCAAATCTGTTTGTGGTTCCCAAAAAACATAATTTATGTAAGAACTTACCTGATAAATTAATTTCTTTCATATTAGCAAGAGTCCATGAGCTAGTGACGTATGGGATATACATTCCTACCAGGAGGGGCAAAGTTTCCCAAACCTTAAAATGCCTATAAATACACCCCTCACCACACCCACAATTCAGTTTAACGAATAGCCAAGAAGTGGGGTGATAAGAAAAAAGTGCAAAAGCATAAAAAATAAGGAATTGGAATAATTGTGCTTTATACAAAAAAATCATAACCACCACAAAAAAGGGTGGGCCTCATGGACTCTTGCTAATATGAAAGAAATGAATTTATCAGGTAAGTTCTTACATAAATTATGTTTTCTTTCATGTAATTAGCAAGAGTCCATGAGCTAGTGACGTATGGGATAATGACTACCCAAGATGTGGATCTTTCCACGCAAGATTCACTAGAGAGGGAGGGATAAAATAAAGACAGCCAATTCCTGCTGAAAATAATCCACACCCAAAATAAAGTTTAATGAAAACATAAGCAGAAGATTCAAACTGAAACCGCTGCCTGAAGTACTTTTCTACCAAAAAACTGCTTCAGAAGAAGAAAACACATCAAAATGGTAGAATTTAGTAAAAGTATGCAAAGAGGACCAAATTGCTGCTTTGCAAATCTGAACAACCGAAGCTTCATTCCTAAACGCCCAGGAAGTAAAAACTGACCTAGTAGAATGAGCTGTAATCCTTTGAGGCGGAGTTTTACCCGACTCGACATAGGCATGATGAATTAAAGATTTCAACCAAGATGCCAAAGAAATGGCAGAAGCTTTCTGGCCTTTTCTAGAACCAGAAAAGATGAAAAATAGACTAGAAGTCTTTCGGAAAGACTTAGTAGCTTCAACATAATATTTCAAAGCTCTAACAACACCCAAAGAATGCAATGATTTCTCCTTAGAATTCTTAGGATTAGGACATAATGAAGGAACCACAATTTCTCTACTAATGTTGTTAGAATACACAACCTTAGGTAAAAATTCAAAAGAAGTTCGCAACACCGCCTTATCCTGATGAAAAATCAGAAAAGGAGACTCACAAGAAAGAGCAGAAAATTCAGAGACTCTTCTGGCAGAAGAGATGGCCAAAAGAAACAAAACTTTCCAAGAAAGAAGTTTAATGTCCAATGAATGCATGGGTTCAAAAGGAGGAGCTAGAAGATCCCCCAGAACCAAATTCAAACTCCAAGGAGGAGAAATTGACTTAATGACAGGTTTTATACAAACCAAGTCTTGTACAAAACAATGAATATCAGGAAGATTAGCAATCTTTCTGTGAAAAAGAACAGAAAGGGCAGGGATTTGTCCTGTCAAGGAACTTGCGTACAAACCTTTATCTAAACCATCCTGAAGAAACTGTAAAATTCTCGGAATTCTAAAAGAATGCCAGGAAAAATGATGAGAAGACACCAAGAAATATAAGTCTTCCAGACTCTATAATATATCTCTCTAGATACAGATTTACGAGCCTGTAACATAGTATTAATCACAGAGTCAGAGAAACCTCTTTGACCAAGAATCAAGCGTTCAATCTCCATACCCTTAAATTAAAAGATTTGAGATCCTGATGGAAAAAAGGACCTTGTGACAGAAGGTCTGGTCTTAACGGAAGAGCCCACGGTTGGCAAGAGGCCATCCGAACAAGATCCGTCCATGCTGGAGCTACCAGCAGAACAAACGAGCATTCCTTCAGAATCTTGGAGATTACTCTTGGAAGAAGAACTAGAGGTGGAGAGATATAGGCAGGATGATACTTCCAAGGAAGTGATAATGCATTCACTGCCTCCGCCTGAGGATCCCGGGATCTGAACAGATACCTGGGAAGTTTCTTGTTTAGATGAGAAGCCATCAGATCTATTTCTGGAAGTTCCCACATTTGAACAATCTGAAGAAATACCTCTGGGTGAAGAGACCATTCGCCCGGATGCAACGTTTGGCGACTGAAATAATCCGCTTCCCAATTGTCTATACCTGGGAAATGAACCGCAGAGATTAGACAGGATTTCGCCCAAACCAGAATTTGAGATACTTCTTTCATAGCCAGAGGACTGTGAGTTCCTCCTTGATGATTGATGTATGCCACAGTTGTGACATTGTCTGAAATCAAATGAACGACTCTCTCTTCAGAAGAGGCCAAGACTGAAGAGCTCTGAAAATTGCACGGAGTTCCAAAATATTGATCAGTAATCTCACCCCGTCAGAGACCCCCACACAGCTCCCCAACCTGTAAGACTTGCATCTGTGAAATTACAGTCCAGGTCAGAAGAACAAAAGAAGCCCCCTGAACTAAACGATGGTGATCTGTCCACCACGTCAGAGAGTGTCGTACAATCGGTTTTAAAGATATTAATTGAGATATCTTTGTGTAATCCCTGCACCATTGGTTCAGCATACAGAGCTGAAGAGGTCGCATGTGAAAACGAGCAAAGGAGATCGCGTCCGATGCAGCAGTCATAAGACCTAAAATTTCCATGCATAAGGCTACCAAAGGGAATGATTGTGACTGAAGGTTTTGACAAGCTGATATCAATGTTAGACTTCTCTTGTCTGACAAAGACAGAGTCACGGACACTGAATCTATCTGGAAACGTAAAAAGGTTACCCTTGTCTGAGGAATCAATGAACTTTTTGGTAAATTGATCCTCCAACCATGATCTTGAAGAAACGACACAAGTCGATTCGTATGAGATTCTGCTAAATGTGAAGACTGAGCAAGTACCAAGATATCGTCCAAATAAGGAAATACCAATACCCTGTTCTCTGATTACAAACAGAAGGGCACCGAGAACCTTTGTAAAAATTCTTGGAGCTGATGCTAGGCCAAACGGTAGAGCCACAAACTGGTAATGCTTGTCTAGAAAAGAGAATCTCAGAAACTAAAAGTGATCTGGATGAATCGGAATATGCAGAAATGCATCCTGTAAATCTATTGTAGACATATAATGCCCTTGCTGAACAAAAGGCAGGATAGTCCTTACAGTTACCATCTTGAATGTTGGTATCCTTACATAACGAATCAATATTGATAGATCCGGAACTGGTCTGAAGGAATAGACCTTCTTTGGTACAATGAAGAGATAAAATTAAACCCCAGCCCCTGTTCCAGAACTGGAACCGGCATAATTACTCCAGCCAACTCTAGATCTGAAACACATTTCAGAAATGCTTGAGCCTTTGCTGGGTTTACTGGGACACGGGAAAGAAAAAAATCTCTTTGCAGGAGGCCTTAACTTAAAGCCAATTCTGTACCCTTCTGAAACAATGTTCTGAAACCAGAGATTGTGAACAGAATTGATCCAAATTTCTTTGAAAAAAACGTAAACTGCCCCATACCAGCTGAGCTGGAATGAGGGCCGCACCTTCATGGGGACTTAGGAGCTGGCTTTGGGTTTCTATAAGGCGTGGATATATTCCAAACTGAAGATGGTTTCCAAACTGATACCGCTCCTGAGGATGAAGGATCAGGCTTTTGTTCCTTGTTGTGATGAAAGGAACGAAAACGATTATTAGACCTAAATTTACCTTAGATTTTTTATCCTGTGGTAAAAAAGTTCCCTTCCTTCCAGTAACAGTTGAGATAAAAGAATCCAACTGAGAACCGAGTAGTTTATTACCCTGGAAAGAAAGGGATAGCAAAGTTGACTTAGAAGACATATCAGCATTCCAAGTTTTAAGCCATAAAGCTCTTCTAGCTAAAATAGCTAGAGACATATACCTGACATCAACTCTAATGATATCAAAGATGGCATCACAAATAAAATAATTAGCATGTTATAGAAGAATAATAATGCTATGAGAATTATGATCTGTTACTTGTTGCGCTAAAGCTTCTAACCAAAAAGTTGAAGCTGCAGCAACATCCGCTAAAAATATAGCAGGAGTAGAGACAGCCCCATTAACCTTAGGGATTTTGTCCCAAACTCTAATCTGTCAGATGGCACAGAATATAATTGCTTAAAACGTTTTAAAAGGAGTAAATGAATTACCCAAATTATTCCATTCCCTGGAAATTACTTCAGAAATAGCATCAGGGACAGGAAACACTTCTGGAATAACTACAGGAGATTTAAAAACCTTATTTAAACGTTTAGTTTTAGTATCAAGAGGACCAGAATCCTCTATTTCTAATGCAATTAATACTTCTTTAAATAAAGAATGAATAAATTCCATCTTGAACAAATACAAAGATTTATCAGCATCAACCTCTGAGACAGAAACCTCTGAACCAGAAGAACCATTATCAGTATCAGAATGATGATGTTCATTTAAAAATTCATCTGAAAAAAGAGAAGTTTTAAAAGACTTTTATGTATACTAGAAGGAGAAATAACAGACATAGCCTTCTTAATGGATTTAGAAACAAAATCTCTTATGTTATCAGGAACACTCTGAGTATTAGATGTTGACGGAACAGCAACAGGTAATGTAACAGTACTAAAGGAAATTTTATCTGCATTAACAAGTTTGTCATGACATTTAATACAAACAACAGCTGAAGGAAAAGATACCAAAAGTGATACACTTAGCTTTGGTAGCTCCAGCACCGGGCAGCGATTTTCCTGAAGTATCTTCTGACTCAGTTGCAACGTGGAACATCTTGCAATATGTAATAGAAAAAACAACATATAAAGCAAAATTGATCAAATTCCTTAAATGACAGTTTCAGGAATGGGAAAAAAAATGCCAGTGAACAAGCTTCTAGCAACCAGAAGCAATAAATAATGAGACTTAAATAATGTGGAGACAAAAGTGACGCCCATATTTTTTTAGCGCCAAATAAGACGCCCACATTATTTGGCGCCTAAATGCTTTTGGCGCTAAAAATGACGCCACATCCGGAACGCCGACACTTTTGATGCAAAAGAACGTCAAAAATGACGCAACTTCCGGCGACACGTATGATGCCGGAAACCGAAAAAAAAAAATTTTGCGCCAAAAAAGTCCGCGCCAAGAATGACGCAATAAAATGAAGCATTTTCAGCCCCCGCGAGCCTAACAGCCCACAGGGAAAAAGTCAACATTTTTTAAGGTAAGAAAAAATGATTGATTCAAATGCATTATCCCAAATATGAAACTGACTGTCTGAAAATAAGGAATGTTGAACATCCTGAGTCAAGGCAAATAAATGTTTGAATACATATATTTAGAACTTTATAAAAAAGTGCCCAACCATAGCTTAGAGTGTCACAGAAAATAAGACTTACTTACCCCAGGACACTCATCTACATGTTGTAGAAAGCCAAACCAGTACTGAAACGAAAATCAGCAGAGGTAATGGTATATATAAGAGTATATCGTCGATCTGAAAAGGGAGGTAAGAGATGAATCTCTATGACCGATAACAGAGAACCTATGAAATAGACCCCGTAGAAGGAGATCATTGCATTCAAATAGGCAATACTCTCCTCACATCCCTCTGACATTCACTGCACGCTGAGAGGAAAACCGGGCTCCAACCTGCTGCGGAGCGCATATCAACGTAGAATCTAGCACAAACTTACTTCACCACCTCCATAGGAGGCAAAGTTTGTAAAACTGATTTGTGGGTGTGGTGAGGGGTGTATTTATAGGCATTTTAAGGTTTGGGAAACTTTGCCCCTCCTGGTAGGAATGTATATCCCATACGTCACTAGCTCATGGACTCTTGCTAATTACATGAAAGAAATGAGGGAACTTTTCGACCCATTTTAGACCTAAAGTGCCTCAACAAGTTTCTCAGGGATCATCACAAATTCCTGAGATTTGCTTTTCTAGACAAACATTTTCAGTTTGTGGCTCTTTCGTTTGGCCTTGCCACAGCACCCAGAATTTTCTCAGGTCTCTTGGCAGTGATCAGGTCTTGGGGAATTGCAGTGGTGCCATACTTGGACGACATACTGGTTCAGGCGCCATATTTTCAACAAGCAAACTCTCATACAGAGATTGAAAAACAAAAAGAAGAACCAATGGCACTACAGAGTAAATTAATGGGGACTACTGCCTAATGTATGGATACTCCAGTAGTGTCACTGTGAGTTCCAAGGTAGGTGCTGTGTATAAATAGTGCTATTAGTGTATACTGCTATGTGGAGAGCTCTCTTACTCCCCACATTTTGGGTTTTGTATCTCATACAGAGATCTTGTTGTCTTTTCTACGTTCCCATGGATGGCAAGTGACTTTGGAAAAGAGTTCCCTTGTTCCGGTTACAAGGGTGGGTTTCTTAGGGACCATAATAGACTCCCTATCTATGAAAAAAATTCTGACAGAGGTCAGAAAGTGCAAGATACTCTCCTCTTGCCTCTCTCTGCAGTCTGCTGTTCGGCCATCAGTGGGTCTATGTATGGAGGTAATTGGTCTGATAGTCACTTCCATGGACATCATTCCCTTTGCTCAACTCCATTTGAGATCTCAGCAGTTGTGCATGCTCATACAATGGAACGGGGATCATGCGGATCTGTCTCAGAAAATAGAGCTAGATCAGGCGAAGAGAGACTCAAGAGACTCACTTCCATGGTGGCTTTCTCAGGAACATCTGTCTTAGGGAACATGCTTCCGGAGACCTTCCTGGGTGATTGTGACTATGGATGCCAGCCTGCTAGGCTGGGGAGCAGCCTGGGACTCGTTAAAGGCACAGGATCTATAGACTCGGGAGGAGTCTGTTCTCCCCATAAACATCTTGGCTGTCCTTAGCCCGGTTTATCAGGTTCCAATCGGACCATATAACTTCAGTGGCTTACATCAACAACCAGGGAGGAACTCGGAGTTCCTTAGCCATCAAGGAGGTGGCTTGGATTATCCAGTGGGCGGAAGCTCGCAATTGCTGTCTATCTGCCATCCACATTCCAGGAGTGGACAACTGGAAAGCGGATTTGCTGAGCAGACAGACATTTCTCCCCGGGGAGTAGGCTCTCCATCTGGAGGTGTTCTCCAGGTTAACCCTCAAGTGGGGGGTGTCGGAGTTGGATCTGATGGTGTCTCGGCAGAACGCTAAGCTTCCAAAGTATGGTTCAAGGTCAAGAGATCTGCAGGCTGCTCTGATAGATGCTCTGGTGATTCCTTGGGTGTTTGGTCTGGCAAACCTGTTTCCTCCATTTGTGCTCCTTCCACAAGTCATTGCTCGTATCAAGCAGGAGAGAGTGTCAGTAATTCTAATAGCTTCTGCATGGCCTTGCAGAATCTGGTATGCGAAGATGTCATCTTTTCCACCTTGGAGGTTACCTCCGAGGAAGGACCTTTTAGTTCAGGGTCCTTTACTCCATCCAAATCTTGTTTCTCTGAAGCTGACTGCTTGGAGATTGAACGCTCAGTTCTTGCTAAGCGTGTGTTTTCTGAGTTGGTCATTGAGACCATGCTGCAGGCTCGCAAGCCTGTAACTCATAAGATTAACCATATGGTATGGCGTAAATACCTTTATTGGTGTGAATCAAAGGGCTACTCTTAGACTAGGGTCAGGATTCCTAGGATTTTGTCTTTTCTCCAGGAAGGTCTGGAGAAAGTATTGTCTGTCAGTTCTCTGAAAGGTCATATTTCTGCTTTATCTATTCTGTTACATAAGCATCTGGCGGATGTGCCAGATGTTCGTTCCTTTTGTCAGGCCTTGGTCAGAATCAAGCCTGTGTTTAAACCTGTTACTCCTTCCCTGGAGTTTTAACCTTGTTCTTAAAGTTTTGCAGCAGGCTCCGTTTGAGCCAATGCATTCTTTAGATATTAAGTTCTTATCTTGGAAGGTTTTGTTTCTTATTGCTATTTCTTCTGCTTGGAGAGTTTCAGAACTCTCGGCTTTGCAGTGTCATTCGCCTTACCTTATCTTTCATGAGGATAAGGCAGTTCTTCATACTAAATTCGGGTTTCTCCCTAAAGTGGTTTCAGTTAGAAATATTAATCAGGAAATTGTTGTTCCTTCTCTTTGTCCTAATCCTTCTTCTCATAATGAACATCTGTTGCACAATTTGTATGTTGTGCATGCTTTAAAATTCTATCTACAGGCGACTAAGGATTTTTGCCATTCTTCTGCCCTGTTTGTTTTTCTGGGAAGCGCACGGGTCAGAAGACTACTGCTTCTCTTTCCTTCTGGTTGAGAAGTATGATTCGTTTTGCTTATGAGACTGCTGGTCAGCAGCCTCCTAAGAAAATTACGGCTCATTCCACTAGGGTTGTCTCCTCTTCTTGGGCTTTCAAAAATGAAGCTTCTGTGGAACAGATTTGCAAGGCTGCAACTTGGTCCTCTCTGCACACTTTCCCCACAAATTTTTATAAATTTGATACTTTTGCCTCTGCTGGGGCCTCTTTTGGGAGGTTCTTCAAACGGTGGTACATTCTGTTTAGGTCTGCCTGTCTTGTTCTCCTTACCTAATCATTCAATGTCCTCTAGCTTGGGTATTGGTTCCCACTAGTAATTGAATGACGTTGTGGACTCTCCATATCTTAGGAAAGAAAACAAAATGTATGCTTACCTGGTGAATTTCTTTCTTTCCGGATATGGAGAGCCCACAACCCCACCCTTTATTAAGACAGTTATTTTTTACTAAACCTCTACACCTTTGTGTTGTTCCTTTTTCCATTTTCCTTCTGTCGAATGATTGGGGATTATGGGTAGGAGAGTGACACTTAACAGCTTTGCTGTGGTGTCTTTGCCATCTCCTGCTGGCCAGGAGAGATATTCCCACTAGTAATTAAATGACGTTGTGGACTCTCCATATCCGGAAATAAATAAATTTATCAGGTAAGCATACATTTAGTTTTTTAATTAGTTTTTTTTTTTTATGTTGTGGGTTTGGGGGGGGGGTTGTAATGTTAGGGGGTGTTTGTTTCATTTTCTTGCAAAAGTGCTGTTACCTTTAGGGCAATGCCCTACAAAAGGCCCTTTTAAGGGCCCTTGGTAGTTTATTATAGATTAGTTGTTTTTTTTTATTTTGGGATGGTTTTTTTTGTTTGTTTTTTAAAAATGAGGTATTAGAATAGGAATCATTTTTATTTTTTTGGATAATTTCTTTTGTTATTTTTTGTAATGGTATTTTTTTATTTTTTTTATTTTTAGTGTTTATTATTTTTTGTCATTGTAATTTAAATTTTTTAGTAATGTTAGTTTTATTTAGTTTTAGTAATGTTAGGTTGTTTATTTTTAGTAATGTTAGGTTTAATTAGTGTAAGCTTAGATTTTATTTTTATTTCACAGGTAAGTTTGTATTTATTTTAACTAGGTAGTTAGTAAATAGTTATATATTGTAGCTAGCGTAGGTTTTTTTATTATTTCGCAGGTAAGTTTTGTATTTATTTTTAAATAGGTAGTTAATAATTGTAACTTTAATTTAGATCTATTTTAATTATGTTAAAGTTAGGAGATGTTAGGTTTAGGGGTTAATAGGTTTATGTTTGGGAACGGCGGTTTAGGGGTTAATAGGTTTATTTAGTGTTGGCGATGTTTGGGAACGGCGTTTTAGAGGTTAATAGGTTTAGTTAGTGTCAGTGATTTTTGGGACCGGCGGTTTAGGGGTTAATAGGTTTAGTTGGTGTTGGCGATTTAGGGGAACTGCGGTTTAGGGGTTAATAGGTTTAGGTAGTGTTGGTGATGTGGGGGGCAGCGGTTTAGGGGTTAATAGGTTTATTTAGTGTCGACTATTTGGGAGATGGTGGTTTAGGGGTTAATAGCTTTATTTAGTGTCGGCAACGTGGGTGGCGGCAGCGGCAGTTTTAGATAATTTTGTTTAGGCAATCGCTGGCATATTAGTTATGTTAAAGGGCCACTGTAAGTAAATATTTTCTATGCCTGTTACTAACTAACTACCCCAAATACGCTTTTTATCAATAGCATTTCATTAACATATCTCTACCGTATATATCAGAAATCTTGTCTGCAAATTGAATTGTTTTCCAAACCCACTCCGTGGGTATCCTTTGCTCTGTACCAATCCGTTTACAATACCTAGGTTTCAAAATGGCGCTTTAAACACAAAGTTATTGGTTTAAGTATTTTGAACATGCAGTGCTGAAAATCGTGGGCAGGATAACGTGACATCATCGGCGAATAAAAGATATAACTTTTAGAACGTTATGAAACTTTGTTTTGGAGAAAATATAGGTCAGTAGGTTTTAATTAATGTTTATTAACTTTAATATGTTAGTTGTTAAGCTTAAAAATTATAACAGAAAGTAATCCTTTAAGTTAAATCGTTTTTTTGGATCCTTTAGTTTTTTTGGATCCATTCTTTATTCATATGCATTATTCTATTCTAAATTTCAGAATAGAATAATGCATATGAATAAAGAATGGATCCGAAAAAACGATTTAACATAACTAATTTGCCAATACAATTTTTTTTTTTAAACTAATTTGCTGAAACTAAATTTAACTAATGAAAACGAAACATTTTTTTTAGCGTTGCACATGTCTACTAGAAATGTATGATGTTAAAATATATTTTAACCCTTTGAGTGCTAAGCTAGATTTCTTTTTTTTCTGTTTTTTTTTTTTTTAAATTCTCCCCCCCCCCCCCCAGATCCCCAAGACTTATTCCGTTGGAAAGGTTAGGGGGTCTGTAGCTGCTTAGATGCCTGAGATACAGGCTTCTAAGCAGCATGCCCCCTTTCCCTATATTTTGTATTGTTAAAGGACCAGTCAAGACAGTAGATTTGCATAATCAACAAATGCAAGATAACAAGACAATGCAACAGCACTTAGTCTGAACTTCAAATGAGTAGTAGATGTTTTTTCTGACAATTTTAAAAGTTATGTCTTTCTTTCATGTAATTAGCAAGAGTCCATGAGCTAGTGACGTATGGGATATACATTCCTACCAGGAGGGGCAAAGTTTCCCAAACCTCAAAATGCCTATAAATACACCCCTCACCACACCCACAATTCAGTTTTACAAACTTTGCCTCCGATGGAGGTGGTGAAGTAAGTTTGTGCTAGATTCTACGTTGATATGCGCTCCGCAGCAAGTTGGAGCCCGGTTTTCCTCTCAGCGTGCAGTGAATGTCAGAGGGATGTGAGAAGAGTATTGCCTATTAGAATACAGTGATCTCCTTCTACGGGGTCTATTTCATAGGTTCTCTGTTATCGGTCGTAGAGATTCATCTCTTACCTCCCTTTTCAGATCGACGATATACTCTTATATATACCATTACCTCTGCTGATTCTCGTTTCAGTACTGGTTTGGCTATCTGCTATATGTAGATGAGTGTCCTGGGGTAAGTAAGTCTTATTTTCTGTGACACTCCAAGCTATGGTTGGGCACTTTGTTTATAAAGTTCTAAATATATGTATTCAAACATTTATTTGCCTTGACTCAGAATGTTCAACTTTCCTTATTTTCAGACAGTCAGTTTCATATTTGGGATAATGCATTTTTTGATTTATTCATTTTTTCTTACCTTCAAAAATTTGACTCTTCCCGGTGGGCTATTAGGCTCGCGGGGGCTGAAAATGCCTCTTTTTTATTACGTCATTTTTGGCGCGGACTTTTTTGGCGCAAAATTCTATTTCCGTTTCCGGCGTCATACGTGTCGCCGGAAGTTACGTCATTTTTTTGACGTTATTTCGCGCCAAAAATGTTGGCGTTCCGGATATGGCGTCATTTTGGCGCCAAAAGCATTTAGGCGCCAAATAATATGGGCGTCGCTTTAGTCTCCTCAATTATTTAAGTCTCATTTTTTATTGCTTCTGGTTGCTAGAGGCTTGTTCTTGGCATTTTTTTCCCATTCCTGAAACTGTCATTTAAGGAATTTGATCAATTTTGCTTTATATATATGTTGTTTTTTCTCTTACATATTGCAAGATGTCTCACGTTGCATCTGAGTCAGAAGATACTACAGGAAAATCGCTGTCAAGTACTGAATCTACCAAAGCTAAGTGCATCTGCTGTAAACTTTTGGTAGCCATTTCTCCAGCTGTTGTTTGTATTGATTGTCATGACAAACTTGTTAAAGCAGATAATATTTCCTTTAGTAAAGTACCATTGCCTGTTGCAGTTCCTTCAACATCTAAGGTGCAGAATGTTCCTGATAATATAAGAGATTTTGATTCTGAATCCATAAAGAATGCTATGTCTGTTATTTCTCCTTCTAGTAAACGTAAAAAATCTTTTAAAACTTCTCTCCCTACAGATGAATTTTTAAATGAACATCATCATTCTGATTCTGATGACTCCTCTGGTTCAGAGGATTCTGTCTCTGAGGTTGATGCTGATAAATCTTCATATTTATTTAAAATGGAATTTATTCGTTCTTTACTTAAAGAAGTACTAATTGCTTTAGAAATAGAGGATTCTGGTCCTCCTGATACTAATTCTAAACATTTGGATAAGGTATTTAAAGCTCCTGTGGTTATTCCAGAAGTTTTTCCTGTTCCTAATGCTATTTCTGCAGTAATTTCCAAAGAATGGGATAAATTGGGTAATTCATTTACTCCTTCTAAACGTTTTAAGCATTTATATCCTGTGCCGTCTGACAGATTGGAATTTTGGGACAAAATCCCTAAAGTTGATGGGGCTATTTCTACCCTTGCTAAACGTACTACTATTCCTACGTCAGATGGTACTTCGTTTAAGGATCCTCTAGATAGGAAAATTGAGTCCTTTCTAAGAAAAGCTTATCTGTGTTCAGGTAATCTTCTTAGACCTGCTATATCTTTGGCTGATGTTGCTGCAGCTTCAACTTTTTGGTTGGAAACTTTAGCGCAACAAGTAACACATCGTGATTCTCATGATATTATTATTCTTCTACAGCATGCTAATAATTTTATCTGTGATGCCATTTTTGATATTATCAGAGTTGATGTCAGGTTTATGTCTCTAGCTATTTTAGCTAGAAGAGCTTTATGGCTTAAAACTTGGAATGCTGATATGGCTTCTAAATCAACTTTACTTTCTATTTCTTTCCAGGGTAACAAATTATTTGGTTCTCAGTTGGATTCCATCATTTCAACTGTTACTGGTGGGAAAGGAACTTTTTTACCACAGGATAAAAAATCTAAAGGTAAAAGTAGGGCTAATAATCGTTTTCGTTCCTTTCGTTTCAACAAAGAACAAAAGCCTGATCCTTCATCCTCAGGAGCAGTTTCAGTTTGGAAACCATCTCCAGTCTGGAATAAATCCAAGCCAGCTAGAAAGGCAAAGCCTGCTTCTAAGTCCACATGAAGGTGCGGCCCTCATTCCAGCTCAGCTGGTAGGGGGCAGGTTACGTTTTTTCAAAGAAATTTGGATCAATTCTGTTCACAATCTTTGGATTCAGAACATTGTTTCGGAAGGGTACAGGATTGGTTTCAAGATGAGACCTCCTGCAAAGAGATTTTTTCTTTCCCGTGTCCCAGTAAATCCAGTAAAAGCTCAAGCATTTCTGAAATGTGTTTCAGATCTAGAGTTGACTGGAGTAATTATGCCAGTTCCAGTTCTGGAACAGGGGATGGGGTTTTATTCAAATCTCTTCATTGTACCAAAGAAGGAGAACTCCTTCAGACCAGTTCTGGATCTAAAAATATTGAATCGTTATGTACGAATACCAACGTTCAAAATGGTAACTGTAAGGACTATCTTGCCTTTTGTTCAGCAAGGGAATTATATGTCCACAATAGATTTACAGGATGCATATCTGCATATTCCGATTCATCCAGATCATTATCAGTTCCTGAGATTCTCTTTTCTGGACAAGCATTACCAGTTTGTGGCTCTGCCGTTTGGCCTAGCGACAGCTCCAAGAATTTTTTCAAAGGTTCTCGGTGCCCTTCTGTCTGTAATCAGAGAACAGGGTATTGTGGTATTTCCTTATTTGGACGATATCTTGGTACTTGCTCAGTCTTTACATTTAGCAGAATCTCATACGAATCGACTTGTGTTGTTTCTTCAAGATCATGGTTGGAGGATCAATTTACCAAAAAGTTCTTTGATTCCTCAGACAAGGGTAACCTTTCTGGGTTTCCAGATGGATTCAGTGTCCATGACTCTGTCTTTAACAGACAAGAGACGTCTAAAATTGATTGCAGCTTGTCGAAACCTTCAGTCACAATCATTCCCTTCGGTAGCCTTATGCATGGAAATTCTAGGTCTTATGACTGCTGCATCGGACGCGATCCCCTTTGCTCGTTTTCACATGCGACCTCTTCAGCTCTGTATGCTGAAGCAATGGTGCAAGGATTACACGAAGATATCTCAAACAATATCTTTAAAACCGATTGTTCGACACTCTCTAACATGGTGGACAGATCACCATCGTTTAATTCAGGGGGCTTCTTTTGTGCTTCCGACCTGGACTGTAATTTCAACAGATGCAAGTCTCTCGGGTTGGGGAGCTGTGTGGGGGTCTCTGACGGCACAAGGGGTTTGGGAATCTCAGGAGGTGAGATTTCCGATCAATATTTTGGAACTCCGTGCAATTTTCAGAGCTTTTCAGTTTTGGCCTCTTCTGAAGAGAGAATCGTTCATTTGTTTTCAGACAGACAATGTCACAACTGTGGCATACATCAATCATCAAGGAGGGACTCACAGTCCTCTGGCTATGAAAGAAGTATCTCGAATTTTGGTTTGGGCGGAATCCAGCTCCTGTCTAATCTCTGCGGTTCATATCCCAGGTATAGACAATTGGGAAGCGGATTATCTCAGTCGCCAAACGTTGCATCCGGGCGAATGGTCTCTTCACCCAGAGGTATTTCTTCAGATTGTTCTAATGTGGGAACTTCCAGAAATAGATCTGATGGCGTCCCATCTAAACAAGAAACTTCCCAGGTATCTGTCCAGATCCCGGGATCCTCAGGCGGAGGCAGTGGATGCATTATCACTTCCTTGGAAGTATCATCCTGCCTATATCTTTCCGCCTCTAGTTCTTCTTCCAAGAGTAATCTCCAAGATTCTGAAGGAATGCTCGTTTGTTCTGCTGGTAGCTCCGGCATGGCCTCACAGGTTTTGGTATGCGGATCTTGTCCGGATGGCCTCCTGCCAACCGTGGACTCTTCCGTTACGACCAGACCTGCTGTCACAAGGTCCCTTTTTCCATCAGGATCTGAAATCCTTAAATTTAAAGGTATGGAGATTGAACGCTTGATTCTTGGTCAAAGAGGTTTCTCTGACTCTGTCATTACTACTATGTTACAGGCTCGTAAATCTGTATCTCGAGAGATATATTATAGAGTCTGGAAGACTTATATTTCTTGGTGTCTTTCTCATCATTTTTCTTGGCATTCTTTTAGAATACCGAGAATTTTACAGTTTCTTCAGGATGGTTTAGATAAGGGTTTGTCCGCAAGTTCTTTGAAAGGACAAATCTCTGCTCTTTCAGTTCTTTTTCATAGAAAGATTGCTATTCTTCCTGATATTCATTGTTTTGTACAAGCTTTGGTACGTATAAAACCTGTCATTAAGTCAATTTCTCCTCCTTGGAGTTTGAATTTGGTTCTGGGAGCTCTTCAAGCTTCTCCGTTTGAACCTATGCATTCATTGGACATTAAATTACTTTCTTGGAAAGTTTTGTTCCTTTTGGCCATCTCTTCTGCTAGAAGAGTTTCTGAATTATCTGCTCTTTCTTGTGAGTCTCCTTTTCTGATTTTTCATCAGGATAAGGCGGTGTTGCGAACTTCTTTTGAATTTTTACCTAAAGTTGTGAATTCCAACAACATTAGTAGGGAAATTGTGGTTCCTTCATTATGTCCTAATCCTAAGAATTCTAAGGAGAAATCGTTGCATTCTTTGGATGTTGTTAGAGCTTTGAAATATTATGTTGAAGCTACGAAATCTTTCCGTAAGACTTCTAGTCTATTTGTTATCTTTTCCGGTTCTAGAAAAGGCCAGAAAGCTTCTGCCATTTCTTTGGCATCTTGGTTGAAATCTTTAATTCATCTTACCTATGTTGAGTCGGGTAAAACTCCGCCTCATAGGATTACAGCTCATTCTACTAGGTCAGTTTCTACTTCCTGGGCGTTTAAGAATGAAGCTTCGGTTGACCAGATATGCAAAGCAGCAACTTGGTCCTCTTTGCATACTTTTACTAAATTCTACCATTTTGATGTATTTTCTTCTTCTGAAGCAGTTTTTGGTAGAAAAGTACTTCAGGCAGCGGTTTCAGTTTGAATCTTCTGCTTATGTTTTTCGTTAAACTTTATTTTGGGTGTGGATTATTTTCAGCAGGAATTGGCTGTCTTTATTTTATCCCTCCCTCTCTAGTGACTCTTGTGTGGAAAGATCCACATCTTGGGTAGTCATTATCCCATACGTCACTAGCTCATGGACTCTTGCTAATTACATGAAAGAAAACATAATTTATGTAAGAACTTACCTGATAAATTCATTTCTTTCATATTAGCAAGAGTCCATGAGGCCCGCCCTTTTTTTGTGGTGGTTATGATTTTGTATAAAGCACAATTATTCCAATTCCTTATTTTATATGCTTTCGCACTTTTTTATCACCCCACTTCTTGGCTATTCGTTAAACTGAATTGTGGGTGTGGTGAGGGGTGTATTTATAGGCATTTTGAGGTTTGGGAAACTTTGCCCCTCCTGGTAGGAATGTATATCCCATACGTCACTAGCTCATGGACTCTTGCTAATATGAAAGAAATGAATTTATCAGGTAAGTTCTTACATAAATTATGTTTTTTCCACTCCCCCTGTACCATGTGACAGCCACCAGCCATTAACAAATGCATACACGTACCATGTGACAGCCATCAGCCATTTACAAATGCATACACACTTATTCTTGCACATGCTCAGTAGGAGCTGGTGACTCAAAAAGTTTAAATATAAAAAGACCGTGCACATTTTGTTATTGGAAGTAAATTGGAAAGTTGTTTAAAATGGCATGCTCTACCTGAATAATGGAAGTTTCATTTTGATTGAGTGTCCCTTTAATTTAAAATAAAGTTGCGCGGTGACGTCATCACGTCATTGCGCGTGATATCACCGCGCGTAACAGGAAGCCCCGGGGATGCCTGTCACTATGCAGGCCCGATCCCCGGGGTGGTAGTCGTTGGGAGCCCCCAGATTGCAGTATCTTGGAAAAAAAATTGTAAAGCCCCAAATGTTTGTTAGAACATGTAATAAATTAGTGCAAAGCTCATTCATAGGGTTTAATAAGAGATCTCTTCTTCCAAGATGGCTGTGTTTGCAAATTATCTGACCACATTACTTTCTGGACCAATGAACTGCAAAGTTGCAAATGATAGTGATTCCTATAATCCCTCTATTTTGAGAGAGATTTGGATAGGCAAAATGGAGTACAAATATAAAAATAATAGTAAGCACAATGGTGAAATGGTGAATGTATGATTCAAAAACAATGTGCAATAAAAATAAAAAGTGAACAAACACCTTATAAATTGAAATACTTATATCAAAAAGAAGTAATCTTCAAAACAGTGAATTTAATATTGATGTCAAATGCAAGAGATTTTAAATGATAATCTTCTAATGGTTATCCTCAAAAAACAAAGAAAATACATTTCATAGCATAATACTGCACAGCTGATAAATGTCTTTAACTATAGCAATGTGGTACTCACATACTCTAGAGCTTAAATCCAGCTCTGAGATTTGTTAGCATTGTTAACCCCTTAAGGACACGGCCATTTTTCAATTTCTTTCCCTGAAGGACCAGGGCTATTTTTAAATTTCTGCGGTGTTTGTGTTTAGCTGTAATTTTCCTCTTACTCATTTACTGTACCCATACATATTATATACCGTTTTTCTCGCCATTAAATGGACTTTCCAAAGATACCATTATTTTCATCATATCTTATCATTTACTTTAAAAAAATGATAAAAATATTAGGAAAAAATGGAAAAAAACACACTTTTTCTAACTTTGACCCCCACAATCTGTTACACATCTACAACCACCAAAAAACACCCATGCTAAATGGTTTCTAAATTTTGTCCTGAGTTTAGAAATACCCAATGTTTACATGTTCTTTGTTTTTTTTTGCAAGTTATAGGGCCATAAATACAAGTAGCACTTTGCTATTTCCAAACCATTTTTTTTCAAAATTAGCGCTAGTTACATTGGGACACTGATATCTGTCAGGAATCCCTGATTAACCCTTGACATGTATATATTTTTTTTTAGAAGACATCCCAAAGTATTGATCTAGGTCCATTTTGGTATATTTCATGCCACCATTTCACCACCAAATGCAATCAAATAAAAAAAATTGTTCACTTTTTCCCAAATATTTTCACAAACTTTAGGTTTCTCACTGAAATTATTTACAAACAACTTGTGCAATTATGGCATAAATGGTTGTAAATGCTTCTCTGGGATCCCCTTTGTTCAGAAATAGCAGACATATATGGCTTTGGCGTTGCTTTTTGGTAATTATAAGGCCGCTAAATGCCGCTGCGCACCACACGTGTATTATGCCCAGCAGTGCAGGGGTTAATTAGGTCATTTGTAGGGAGCTTGCAGGGTTAATTTTAGCTTTAGCGTAGAGATCAGCCTCCCACCTGACACATCACACCCCAGGATCCCTCCCAAATAGCTCTCTTCCCTCCCCCATCCCACAATTGTCCCCGCCATCTTAAGTACTGGCAGAAAGTCTGCCAGTACTAAAATAAAAGGTATATTTAAAATTAAAAAAAAAATTGTAAAGCATATTTACATATGCAGCTGTGTAGGATCCCCCCTTAGCCCCCAACCTCCCTGATCCCCCCCCCCACCTCTACGTTACTGGGAGCCAAATACAAATGGTTTTTTTTTAGGTTTTTTTAATTTTTTTTTTAATTTTTTAATTTTTTCTGTAGTGTAGCTTCCCCCCCCACAGACAAATCCCCCACCCGCTCCCAGATCCCTTAGATTTATTTTTGTTGGGGATTGTATCCCCCCTTACTGCCAGTCTTATATAATTATTTTGCTGTAGTGTAGCGGTTCCCACCCGCTCCCTCCCCGTGCACGCGCCCACCCACCGGCCCCCGTGCACGCGCGCGCTCCCGTGCGCGCGCCCAACAACCCCGCCCCCGATCCCGCCCCCCCTCTCTCTTCAATTTGTCACCGATGGCCGCCCACCCGCCTCCCACGGTCAGCTCCCACCCACCAACGATTGCGGCCATCGATGCCGGTGCAGAGAGGGCCACAGAGTGGCTCTCTCTGCATCGGATGGGGGAAAAATGTTATTGCAGGATGCCTCAATATCGAGGCATCACTGCAATAACCGTAAAGCGGCTGGAAGCGATCAGGATCGCTTCCAGCCGCTTTAATCCCCAAAGTCGTACAGGGTACGTCGCTGGTCTTTAAAGACCAGGTTGTGTGCGACGTACCCTGTACGACTCGTGTCATTAAGGGGTTAATAACCCAATGGTTGGCATATTTTCTTATTTCCTTCCATAAGGCAGGGAGAGTCCACGACTTTATTCCTTACTGCTGAGAAATACAACACCTGGCTACCAGGAGGTGGCAAAGATACACCAGTCAAAGGCTTGAATATCCCTACCACTTCCCCTATCCCCCAGTCATTCTTTGCCTTTCATTACTATAGGAGGTGGCAGAAAGTGTCAGATGATTTGGATAGTCCTGTAATTATTATTATTATTCTTCTTTATTTATAAAAGTGCCAACAGATTCTGCTGCACTGTCCATGGGTAACAAAGATAAAAGGACAGTACAATATGGGACACCAGACAAAATGTAACAAATACAGGGGGAATTGGGGGCCCTGTTCCCATTGGAACTTACAATCTAGATGGGTAGGATAGTGAGAAACAGGAGGTGGGGACTGCAAAGGTGGGAATGATGTTAGTGTGGAGTTAGATGAGGAACTATTAGGCAAGTGGAATTCATTAGTTACTGGTTTGGTGATAGGCTTCCCTGAACAAGAATGTCTTTCGGGAGCGTTTAAAGGAAGAGAGGTTGGGGGAAAGTCTGACAGCTCGTGGAAGTGCGTTCCAAAGGGTTGGTGCTGTGCGAGAGAAGTCCTGTAGTTTTGCATGGGAGGAGGTGATGGTAGAAGATGCAAGGAGTAGATCGTTGTTGGATCTTAGGGGACGGCTGGAGTATATTTGTGATGAGTGATGACAGGTGGGGGGCTGCATTGGTAAGGGCTTTGAAGGTCAGAGTGAGAATTTTGAATTTAATTCTGCTGTGAATGGGGAGCCAGTGAAGGGACTCATTGAGGGGTGCAGCCAATACAGAGCATCGGGAGAGGTGGATTAGCCTAGCAGAGGCATTTAGAATGGATTAAGGGGGTGAGAGGGGGGAGAGAGAAAGGCCAGTTAGTAGGTTATTACAGTAGTCAAGCCAGGAAATTACTAAAGAATGGATTAGCTGTTTAGTAGTTTCAGCACTCAGAAAAGGATGAATGTTGGAGATATTGCGTAGGTGGTTGCGGCAGAATGAAGAGAGCAATTGGATGTGGGGTATGAAGGACAGATTAGAGTCAAGTGTAACTCCTAGGCAGCAGACTTGGGGTGATGGGGAGATATTGGTGTCATCAACAGTTATAGTAAAGTTAGAAATTGGAGTAAAATTAGATGGAGGGATTAGAAGAAGCTCAGTCTTGGACATGTTGATTTTTAGGTGGCGAGAGGCCATCCAGGAAGAAATACCAGATAAGCAATCACTGATGTGGGAAAGGACAGAAGGGGAGAGTACAGGGGTGGATAGGTAGATCTGAGTATCATCAGCATAGAGGTGATAGTTGAAGCCATAGCTACTGATAAGTTTACCCAGTGAGGAAGTATAGATAGAGAAGAGTAGAAGGCCTAGAACAGAGCCTTGAGGTACTCCAACACACAGAGGCAATGAAGAAGAGGAGTCACCAGCAAATGAGACAGAAAAGCACCTATTAGAGAGTGGATCCAGGAGATGGCAAAGTCACGGAGCCCAAGGGAGCTGAGAGTCCATAGGATGAGGGGATGGTCAACAGTGTCAAAGGCAGTGGACAGGTCATGTAAGATAAGTATAGAGTAGTGGCCATTGTTTTTAGCAGAAAGAAGATTGTTAGTTACCTTGGTGAGGGCAGTCTCAGTTGAGTGTTAGGGACGAAAGCCAGATTGCAGGGCTCAAGCAATGATTCGGAGGAAAGGAGGTGGGTTAGGCGATCGAAAACTAGTTTTTCAAGTTTTGAAGCTAACAGAAGCAGTGATATGGGGTGTTAGTTTGCAGGAGAATTTGGGTCAAGGGAGGGTTTTTTGAGGATGGGTGACCTTTGCATGTTTGAGGGAAGATGGAAATGAACCAGTAGTAAGGGATCGGTTGAATATGTGAGTTAAGAGCTGAAGTGAGGGTAGAAGACAGAGAATGTATTAGATGTGAAGGGATAGGGTCAAGTGGACAGGTAGTGAGGTGTGAAGAAGACATTAGGGAACTCACTTCACACTCGGTGGTTGGGGGGAAGGTACTGAGAGTGATGGAGGGGGTGACCGGAGGCAGAGAAGGAAGGTTGCAGTCTTGTGGTGGGGTGTTAATTCGGATGGTAAGTGTTTTGTTGAAAAAGTAATCTGCCAAGTCTTGAACACTAAAGGCAGATGAAGGGGTGGTGCAGGTGGATAGAGGATAGTGTTGAAAATGGAGAAGAGACGTTTAGGGTTTGAGAAATTAGAAGATATAAGAGAAGAGAAGTAGTTTTGCTTGGCTAAGTGAAGGGCAGAGGAGTAAGAATAAAGAATGAAATTATAGTGGAGGAAGTCAGGTTCAGAGCGGGATTTCCTCCAGGCACGTTCAGCAGCACGGGAGCATTTTTGTAGGTAGCATGCTTGCTGAGAGTGCCAGGGCTGGAGCTGACAATTTGGGTTTTTGCGTATTTCTGGAGAAGCAAGGGTGTCAATTGCAGAGAAGAGAGTATTGTTATAGTGGTTTGTAGCAAGGTCAGGGCAGGATACCATGAAAGTGTGGGGGAGGCGTTTTTGAATAAGGTTGGAAAGTTGGAGAGGATCCACAGTGTGCAGATTTCTACAGGTGCAGGGACGAGGGGGAGAAATAGGTTTAGCATGTATATTGAGATTATAGGTGAGCAAATGGTGGTCTGAGATGGGAAATAGGCAACAGGTGACATCAGAAAGGGAACAGAGGTAGGAGAATACCAGATCGATAGTGTCCATCGCAGTGAGTAGGGAATAGGGTGGATTGTGAGAGACCAAAGAAGTTTGTGAGTAAGTAAAGTTTGGAGGCAGCAGGGGCATATCGGTTATCAATGGGGATGTTGAAGTCCCCTAGGATTAGAGCAGGTGTATTTGTAGAGAGAAAGTGAGAAAGCCAGGCAGCAAAGTTGTCAAGGAATTGGGAGGTTGGTCCAGGGGGGCGATGGATAACTTCCACTCTGAGGGAGAGGGGGCAGAACATGCGGATGAAGTGGACTTTAAAGGAGGAGGAGGAGCAGAGAGATGGATGATGATGCAGGTGCTGATAGGAGCAGGAGGGGGAGAGTAATATTCAAACACTGCCACATGTGTCTCACCTGGCCTAGGTGTGTGGAAACAATGGAGACCACCGTGCGTGAGAGCAGCAATAGAAGCAGTGTCAGAAGAAGATAGCCAGGTTTCAGTAATTGCTAGAAGATTGAAAGCGTTAGAAACAAACAGGTCGTGAACAGTTGTAAGTTTGTTACAGACAGAGCGAACATTCTAGAGGGCACAAGAAAAGAGAGGGTATAAATGCTGTGGTTTAATGGAGATTAGATTGTTAGGATTGCTTGACCTGGAGTTTGTATTGTGAGAGACTAAGCGAGAGTGTAAAAGTGTGTTGTTTGACATCTATCCTAACCCTTACCCTGCAGCAGAGTGAGACTTGTAGGTGTGTGTATGATTAGAGACAGGAGAATTAGATGAAGTATTTCTAAGGAGGCAGAGTAGTTGATGAGAGAAGGGAGGAAGAGATAAGGATAGTGTGGAGGTTATTGTTGTTATAGGGGCATGCAGTGAGTTTTAGGAAAATGTCAAACAGAGCAGAAAAGACAGAGAGCATTGTGCAGGTGTATAGTTAGTAAGGTTTACCTGTTAATGGGGACTGAAGTTTCCCCGTCCAGTTCTTAACTCTGCCACTTGTAAGACAGGCCACTTAGAAGCACATAGCCCACATAGTCGAGGCTCAGATAGCCTGTGTTCAGCTGTATATAGCGTGAAATCAGAGTTCGAATTATTTCATTCAAGGCAGCTGTGTTACAAGTAGACTAGTTAGCAAGACTGGAGTTACACACTTGTAAATTAGTTTGGGGGAGGGGGGACAAATGGCTGGGGGATGAACACATTAACATGGAATGGTAACGAGGGCAAAAAAAAGCAGAGGAGAAGATGCATACCTGTAAAAAAGATGAGATGGTGAATAGTTAGAACAATTCTTCATGTTATTAGTAGAGCATTCTGGATTTAACTTCAGTTCTTAACTCTGCCACTTGTAACACAGGCCACTTAGAAGCAAATGGCTGGGGGATGCACACATAAATTGTACAAAGGAGCTGATAAAAAAAATATACAGAAAAGTCATAAATTTAGATATCAGAGTAGATGCATACCAGGAAATTTAAAACACATTAAAGGGACGTGGAATGGTAACCAAGGCAAAAAAGCAGAGGAGTTGATGCATACCAGGAAAATTGAAAACACATTAAAGGGACGTGGAATGGTAACCAGGGCAAAAATAAGCAGAGGAATAGATGCATACCTGTAAAGAAATGAGATGATGAATAGTTAGAACAATGCTTCATGTTAGTAGAGCATTCTGGATGATAGCATTCTGGATTTAAGTCCAGCTCTTAACACTGCAACTTGTAACACAGGCCACTTAGAAGCACAGGGCCCACATAGCCAAGGCTCAGAGCCTGTGCTCAGCTGTATATAGCAGTGAAATTAGAATTAGAATGGGTATGTATGTTTCCTTCAAAATAGAACTGGAGTTTTAAGTAATCATGGAGATGTAGGGAAAGTTTTTCTGTGAACCCATCAAGACTATCGCCTAACAGCTCCTGAGCAATCAGTGTTGACGAGTTTCACTGCTTCGTGTTACACACTCAAGTCCATGTAAAAGGCTGTGCCTGTTCCAAAGCATGGATCCTGCAGGGTAAGACCGTTTTATATATTCACTTTGTCACAGTGTGGCACCTTTATGCCTCAATAGGATCAAGGGGTAATATCTCCTTCAGGGAGATTATTTGAACAGCTAGGGGTTATTTATAACTGCTTTAATGTGAGAGTTTTTTGGGGGGCTCAAAGACTGTGTGCTTTTGGCTTGAAACAAACAGGTTTCACTTTTGTTTTTAAATGTTGCTCAGCTCATAATAGCTTAGCGCCTTTTTCATAGCAGGGGAAGTCCTGTTCTACGCACAACGTGACCGGGTGCAGTCTTTTCATTTTCCTACGATCCTGCTGCGGACATCACTCCTAAGGGGAGCGTTTTCACTGTTAGCTGGTCTTGGTCTAGAAGGTGGTGAGTGCCCCAGCCATTGGGATTCTAAAGGTGCTGTTTTTTTTAATAAAAGCGTTCTTTTTTGTCTGCCCTGTGAATATATCTTAGCTATGGAGGACTCTGATACTACATTAGAAGGTACTGCTCCTTCTGTACTGATTAATAATTCCTGTTTATATTGTGAGGAGGCAGTGGTTTGCCCGAATGCTCAATTTTGTTCCATTTGCCTAAGCACTGTTCTAAGGCGTAAGAAGGGAGACAATTTCTTTCATGTAATTAGCAAGAGTCCATGAGCTAGTGACGTATGGGATATACATTCCTACCAGGAGGGGCAAAGTTTCCCAAACCTCAAAATGCCTATAAATACACCCCTCACCACACCCACAAATCAGTTTTACAAACTTTGCCTCCCGTGGAGGTGGTGAAGTAAGTTTGTGCTAGATTCTACGTTGATATGCGCTCCGCAGCAGGTTGGAGCCCGGTTTTCCTCTCAGCGTGCAGTGAATGTCAGAGGGATGTGAAGAGAGTATTGCCTATTTGAATTCAATGATCTCCTTCTACGGGGTCTATTTCATAGGCTCTCTGTTATCGGTCGTAGAGATTCATCTCTTACCTCCCTTTTCAGATCGACGATATACTCTTATATATACCATTACCTCTACTGATTCTCGTTTCAGTACTGGTTTGGCTTTCTACTACATGTAGATGAGTGTCCTGGGGTAAGTAAGTCTTATTTTTGTGACACTCTAAGCTATGGTTGGGCACTTTTATATAAAGTTCTAAATATTTGTGTTTAAACATTTATTTGCCTTGATTCAGGATGTTCAATATTCCTTATTTAAGACAGTCAGTTTCATTATTTGGGATAATGCATTTGAATAATCAATTTTTTCTTACCTTAAAATTTGACTTTTTTCCCTGTGGGCTGTTAGGCTCGCGGGGGCTGAAAATGCTTCATTTTATTGCGTCATTCTTGGCGCAGACTTTTTTGGCGCAAAAAATTTTCTTTGTTATTTCCGGCGTCATACTTGTCACTGGAAGTTGAGTCATTTTTTACGTTTTTGCGCCAAAAGTGTCGGCGTTACCGGATGTGGCATCATTTTTGGCGCTAAAAGCATTTAGGTGCCAAATAATGTGGGCGTCTTTTTTGGCGCTAAAAAATATGGGCGTCATTATTGTCTCCACATTATTTAAGTCTCATTGTTTATTTGCTTCTGGTTGCTAGAAGCTCGATCACTGGCATTTTTTCCCATTCCTGAAACTGTCATTTAAGGAATTTGATCAATTTTGCTTTATATGTTGTTTTTTCTATTACATATTGCAAGATGTCTCAGATTGACCCTGAATCAGAAGATACTTCTGGAAAATCGCTGCCTGATGCTGGATCTACCAAAGTTAAGTGTATTTGCTGTAAACTTGTGGTATCTGTTCCTCCAGCTGTTGTTTGTAATGAATGTCATGACAAACTTGTTAATGCAGATAATATTTCCTTTAGTAATGTTACATTACCTGTTGCTGTTCCATCAACATCTAATACTCAGAGTGTTCCTGTTAACATAAGAGATTTTGTTTCTAAATCCATTAAGAAGGCTATGTCTGTTATTCCTCCTAGTAAACGTAAAAGGTCTTTTAAAACTTCTAATTTTTCAGATGCATTTTTAAATGAACATCATCATTCTGATAATGATTCCTCTGGTTCAGAGGATTCTGTTTCTGAGGTTGATGCTGATAAATCTTCATATTTATTCAAAATGGAATTTATTCGTTCTTTACTTAAAGAAGTCTTAATTGCATTAGAAATAGAGGAATCTGGTCCTCTTGATACTAAATCTAAACGTTTAAATAAGGTTTTTAAATCTCCTTTAGATAGGAAAATTGAATCCTTTCTAAGAAAAGCTTACTTATGTTCAGGTAATCTTCTTAGACCTGCTATATCTTTAGCGGATGTTGCTGCAGCTTCAACTTTTTGGTTGGAAGCTTTAGCGCAACAAGTAACAGATCATAATTCTCATAGCATTGTTAATCTTCTTCAACATGCTAATAATTTTATTTGTGATGCCATCTTTGATATCATTAGGGTTGATGTCAGGTATATGTCTCTAGCTATTTTAGCTAGAAGAGCTTTATGGCTTAAAACTTGGAATGCTGATATGTCTTCTAAGTCAACTTTGCTTTCCCTTTCTTTTCAGGGTAATAAATTATTTGGTTCACAGTTGGATTCTATTATTTCAACTGTTACTGGGGGGAAAGGAACTTTTTTACCACAGGATAAAAAATCTAAAGGTAAATCTAGGTCTACTAATAGTTTTCGTTCCTTTCGTCACAATAAGGAAAAAAAGCCTGATCCTTCCCCTACAGGAGCGGTATCGGTTTGGAAACCATCTCCAGTCTGGAATAAATCCAAGCCTTTTAGAAAGCCAAAGCCAGCTCCCAAGTCGACATGAAGGTGCGGCCCTCATTCCAGCCCAGCTGGTAGGGGGCAGATTACGATTTTTCAAAGAAATTTGGATCAATTCGATTCACAATCTTTGGATTCAGAACATTGTTTCACAAGGGTACAGAATTGGATTCAAGATAAGGCCTCCTGCAAGAAGATTTTTTCTTTCCCGTGTCCCAGTAAATCCAGTGAAGGCTCAAGCATTTCTGAAATGTGTTTCAGATCTAGAGTTGGCTGGAGTAATTATGCCAGTTCCAGTTCTGGAACAGGGGCTGGGGTTTTACTCAAATCTCTTCATTGTACCAAAGAAGGAGAATTCCTTCAGACCAGTTCTGGATTTAAAAATATTGAATCATAATGTAAGGATACCAACATTCAAAATGGTAACTATAAGGACTATTCTGCCTTTTGTTCAGCAAGGGCATTATATGTCCACAATAGATTTACAGGATGCATATCTGCATATTCCGATTCATCCAGATCACTATCAGTTTCTGAGATTCTCTTTCCTAGACAAGCATTATCAGTTTGTGGCTCTGCCGTTTGGCCTAGCAACAGCTCCAAGGATTTTTACAAAGGTTCTCGGTGCCCTTCTGTCTGTAATCAGAGAACAGGGTATTGTGGTATTTCCTTATTTGGACGATATCTTGGTACTTGCTCAGTCTTCACATTTAGCAGAATCTCATACGAATCGACTTGTATTGTTTCTTCGAGAACATGGTTGGAGGATCAATTTACCAAAAAGTTAATTGATTCCTCAGACAAGGGTAACCTTTTTAGGTTTCCAGATAGATTCAGTGTCCATGACTCTGTCTCTGACAGACAAGAGACGTCTAAAATTGGTTTCAGCTTGTCGAAACCTTCAGTCTCAATCATTCCCTTCGGTAGCCTTATGCATAGAAATTCTAGGTCTTATGACTGCTGCATCGGACGCGATCCCCTTTGCTCGTTTTCACATGCGACCTCTTCAGCTCTGTATGCTGAACCAGTGGTGCAGGGATTATACAAAGATATCTCAATTAATATCTTTAAAACCGATTGTACGACACTCTATGACGTGGTGGACAGACCACCATCGTTTAGTTCAGGGGGCTTCTTTTGTTCTTCCGACCTGGACTGTGATTTCAACAGATGCAAGTCTGACAGGTTGGGGAGCTGTTTGGGGGTCTCTGACAGCACAAGGGGTTTGGGAATCTCAGGAGGTGAGATTACCAATCAACATTTTGGAACTCCGTGCAATTTTCAGAGCTCCTCAGTCTTGGCCTCTTCTAAAGAGAGAGTCGTTCATTTGTTTTCAGACGGACAATGTCACAACCGTGGCATATGTCAATCATCAAGGAGGGACTCACAGTCCATTGGCTATGAAAGAAGTATCTCGAATACTGGTATGGGCGGAATCCAGCTCCTGTCTAATTTCTGCGGTTCATATCCCAGGTATAGACAATTGGGAAGCGGATTATCTCAGTCGCCAAACGTTACATCCGGGCGAATGGTCTCTTCACCCAGAGGTATTTCTTCAGATTGTTCAAATGTGGGGACTTCCAGAAATAGATCTGATGGCTTCTCATCTAAACAAGAAACTTCCCAGGTATCTGTCCAGATCCAGGGATCCTCAGGCGGAGGCAGTGGATGCATTGTCACTTCCTTGGAAGTATCATCCTGCCTATATCTTTCCGCCTCTAGTTCTTCTTCCAAGAGTGATTTCCAAGATTCTAAAGGAATGCTCGTTTGTTCTGCTGGTGGCTCCAGCATGGCCTCACAGGTTTTGGTATGCGGATCTTGTCCGGATGGCCACTTGCCAACCGTGGACTCTTCCGTTAAGACCAGACCTTCTATCGCAAGGTCCTTTTTTCCATCAGGATCTCAAATCCTTAAATTTGAAGGTATGGAGATTGAACGCTTGATTCTCAGCCATAGAGGTTTCTCTGACTCTGTGATTAATACTATGTTACAGGCTCGTAAATTTGTATCTAGGAAGATATATTATCGAGTCTGGAAGATTTCTTTTAGAATTCCTAGAATTTTACAGTTTCTTCAGGATGGTTTGGATAAAGGTTTGTCTGCAAGTTCCTTGAAAGGACAAATCTCTGCTCTTTCTGTTCTTTTCCACAGAAAGATTGCTAGTCTTCCTGATATTCATTGTTTTGTACAAGCTTTGGTTCGTATAAAACCTGTTATTAAGTCAATGTCTCCTCCTTGGAGTTTGAATTTGGTTCTGAGGGCTCTTCAAGCTCCTCCGTTTGAACCTATGCATTCGCTGGACATTAAATTACTTTCTTGGAAAGTTTTGTTTCTTTTGGCCATCTCTTCTGCTAGAAGAGTTTCTGAATTATCTGCTCTTTCTTGTGAGTCTCCTTTTCTGATTTTTCATCAGGATAAGGCGGTGTTGCGAACTTCTTTTAAATTTTTACCTAAGGTTGTGAATTCTAACAACATTAGTAGAGAAATTGTGGTCCCTTCATTGTGTCCTAATCCTAAGAATTCTAAGGAAAGATCGTTGCATTCTTTGGATGTAGTTAGAGCTTTGAAATATTATGTTGAAGCTACTAAAAATTTCTGAAAGACTTCTAGTCTATTTGTTATCTTTTCCGGTTCTAGGAAAAGTCAGAAGGCCTCTGCCATTTCTTTGGCATCTTGGTTAAAGTCTTTGATTCATCATGCTTATGTCGAGTCGGGTAAAACTCCGCCTCAAAGGATTACAGCTCATTCTACTAGGTCAGTTTCTACTTCCTGGGCGTTTAGGAATGGAGCTTCGGTTGATCAGATTTGCAAAGCAGCAACTCGGTCTTCTTTGCATACTTTTACTAAATTCTACCATTTTGATGTGTTTTCTTCTTCTGAAGCAGTTTTTGGTAGAAAAGTACTTCAGGCAGCTGTTTCAGTTTGATTCTTCTGCTTATAATTTCAGTTTTTTTCATTATAAGATTTAAACTTTGTTTTGGGTGTGGATTATTTTCAGCGGAATTGGCTGTCTTTATTTTATCCCTCCCTCTCTAGTGACTCTTGCGTGGAAGATCCACATCTTGGGTATTCATTATCCCATACATCACTAGCTCATGGACTCTTGCTAATTACATGAAAGAAAACATAATTTATGTAAGAACTTTCATATTAGCAAGAGTCCATGAGGCCCACCCTTTTTTGTGGTGGTTATGATTTTTTTGTATAAAGCACAATTATTCCAATTCCTTATTTTTTTATGCTTTCGCACTTTTTTCTTATCACCCCACTTCTTGGCTATACATTAAACTGATTTGTGGGTGTGGTGAGGGGTGTATTTATAGGCATTTTGAGGTTTGGGAAACTTTGCCCCTCCTGGTATATCCCATACGTCACTAGCTCATGGACTCTTGCTAATATGAAAGAAATGAATTTATCAGGTAAGTTCTTACATAAATTATGTTTTTGTTCCATTTGCCTAAGCACTGTTCTAAGGCGTAAGAAGGGAGACAAGCTCTCCTCCTGGAGAGTGCTTTTTTCTGCTGACTTTATCGCACAGTTACAATCGGCGGTATCTGCGACCCTGAATGCCTTACCTCCCTCTAGTTCTCCTGACCTAGAGTCATCTAAATATTTGTTGTATTTAGCTACTATGTCCCAGCTCTCCGAGGTTGAGTTAACCTCTGTGTAGCCTCAGAGGGTGAACTTTCTGAGTCGGAGACTTCAATTTCTAAACCTCCTTCAGCAGAGGAACCCTTCTTTTACATTTAAAATTGGTGGTGAAGTAAGTTTGTGCTTGATTTCATCTATGATAAGCGCTTCTAAGCATTCTGAAGCACAATTCCTCTCAGAGTACAGTGTTTGTCAGAGGGATGTGAAGAGAGTATCGCCTGTTGATTTTTATGGTTTCACTCATAGGAAATCTTTTCAAGGGTTCTCTGTTATCGGTCATAAGGATTCATCTCCTACCTGCCTTTTCAGATCAACGATATACTCTTATACCATTACCTCTGCTGATAGTTTTCAGTACTGCTTTGGCTGTCTGCTATATGTGGATGGGTGTCTTTTGGTAAGTATGTTTTCATTACTTAAGACACCTCAGCTATGGCTTGGCACTTTATGTATTTATATAAATTTTCAAATATATGTATTGTACTGATATTTCGTGGTGGACAGAAAAGAAAAGTGGTAGGAGAAAAAGCACAAATGAATGTTTAAACCTATATGAGTATGTCTTTTAGAAAGGAAAAATATTGCTTCCAATACCTATTTAATTTAAAAATGAAGTCTTTTGCTAAATTATGCCAAGAAGAAAACGGATTGTCTCCGTGTATTAATGCCTTAGAGTATTTAAGACAGACAACTAAAAGTACTGATTCAAATAAATTATATTTATTATGTTAAAACAAATGGTCTAAATTTTTCTAGTCATAGGCTCATTAATATAAAAAATGTAAATTTGTTACAATAAATTGCTATAGTCATACAGAGCGAAGGTCGGCCGACCAAATAAGGTTATGCATCATTGTTTAAGACACTCTCAGCTATGTTTGGAGCTTTATGTATTAATATAAAGTTTTAAATATATGTATTTACTTATATTTGCCATGAGTCAGGTCTATGTGTATTTCCCTTTGCAGTCTAACAGTTTCAGTATGGGAATAATGTTTAGGAAGTTATTTTTTAATATTTTCTTACCTGGGGTTTAGTCTTTTTTTCTAATTTGACTTGTTTTTCCTTAATTTTGCGGGCAAATCCAGGCTCGTTAGGGTGCACAATGCTGTCATTTATTGCATCATTTTTGGCGCTAAAACTTGCGTCTATAGTGTCGCAAGTTTAATAATTTCCTGCGTCTTCATTGACGCTAGCTTGTTTGGCGCGAAGTTGCACTTGTTATGACACGAGTTGCGTCATTTCCGGAAGTTGGTTGGCGGCAAACATTTTTTAACTTCCCTTTGCGTCGTGCGTCATACTTGGCGCCAAGTATTTTTTGGTTATATATTTTTCTTGCCTATTTAGCATATGCATTTTTCCCTTTTCTGAAACTGCTATATGAGGAAATAGGATATTTTGTTTAAATGTTAATTTTTCTTTTACATTTTGCAAGATGTCTCAGTCTGAGCCTCTCTCAGGAGCTACTGTAAGAACCATGCTGCCCGGACACAGTTCTACCAAAGCTAAGTGTATCTGTTGTAAGCAAGCTGAGATTATATCTCCGGCTATATTATGTAACAGTTTTCATGATAAGCTTTTGCATGTCGATAATGTTTCGATTAGTACTATTACAGCGTCTGTTGTTCCCTCAACATACAATGTACATGATATTCCTGTTGATATGAAAAACTATATTGCTG
This sequence comes from Bombina bombina, assembly GCF_027579735.1. Classification (NCBI taxonomy): domain Eukaryota; kingdom Metazoa; phylum Chordata; class Amphibia; order Anura; family Bombinatoridae; genus Bombina; species Bombina bombina. Next base: position 678,735,398 of record NC_069502.1, on the reverse strand, counting down.
ATGCAATACAGAAGGCTATGTCTGCTATTCCACCTTCTAATAAACGTAAAAGGTCTTTTAAAACTTCTCATAAAACTGATCAAATTTGTAATGACTGACAACATACTGAAATATCCTCCTCTGAAGATCCTACTTCAGACATTAAAATTGATAAATATTCTTATCTTTTTAAGATTGAATATATTTTGTCTTTGTTGAAAGAAGTATTGGTTACTTTGGGTATTGAGGAGTCTGGTCCTCTTTTTGGCATATTGGAGAGCTTCTATCCTTTTTCTTTGTCCTCTTGATAACAAAACCAGTAAACATTTAAATTCTGTTTTTAAACCTACTGTTATTACTCCTGAGGTTTTTCCTGTCACAGATGCGGTTTCGGATGTGGTTGCTAAGGAATGGTCTAAACCTGGTGCTTCTTTTAATCCTTCTTCTAGGTTTAAGAAGTTGTATCCTTTATCAGTGATTAATTTGGAGTTTTGGGAAAAAGTCCCTAAGGTTGATGGGACTATTTCTACTCTTGCCAGACGTACTACTATTCCTATGGAAGATAGCCTAATTTTCGTTCCTTTAGTTTTGACAAATCGCGATGACAGCAATCATCATCCAAGTCCAAGCAGCCCAAGAGTACTTGGAAGCCAGCTCAGTCCTGGAATAAGTCCAAACAGACTAATAAGCCCGCCGAGAACAAATTGGCATAAAGGGGCAGCCCCCGATCTGGGATCGGATTGAGTAGGGGCAGAAAGTCTCTTTTTTTCAGACGCTTGGTTACAGGATGTACAGGATCCTTGGGTCCTAGAGGTTGTATCTCTGGGATACCGTACATGATTCAAATCTCATCCACCCAGGGACAGAGTCCTACTTTCCAGGCTGTCTACAAGACCAGAAAAGTGGACTGCCTTTTTGGGTTGCATATGGGATCTCTCCTCTCTAGGAGTAATTGTCCCGGTACCTACAGCAGAAAGAGGTTTGGAGTTTTATTCAAACTTTTTTGTGGTTACAAAAAAGGAGGGAAATTTTCATCCAATTCTGGACTTAAAGTGCCTAAACAAGTTTCTTAGCATTTCCTCTTTCAAGATGGAGACAATTTGGTCAATCATTCCTCTGGTTCCGGAAGGACACTTAATGACCACCATAGACCTGAAGGATGCATACCTTCACGTTCTGATACATAGGGAACCTTTTCAGTTCCTGAGGTTTGTCTTTCTGGACCATAACTTCCAGTTCATAGCTCTTCCATTTGGCCTTGCTACTGCTCCAAGGATATTTTCGAAGGTTCTGGGGGCTCTTCTAGCCGTTTCCAGAACATGAAGTATTGCAGTAGTGCCTTACCTGGATGATATCTTGGTACAGGCACCATCTTTTTGTCTAGCGGAAGAACACTCTGAGTCCCTTCTCAGTCTTCTTTGATTACATGGAAAATAGTTCTCTTACTCAAGTACAAGGGTGAATTTCCTGGGGACAATAATAGACTCCATATCCATGAGAATATTTCTCACAGATCAGAGACGTTGCAAGCTAACTACTGCATGTCTTTCCCTCCAGGCCTCCTTGAGACCCTCAGTGGCCCAGTGTATGGAGGTGATCGGACTCATGGTGTCCTGTATGGACATCATTCCCTTTGCAAGATTCCATCTCAGACCCTTACAACTATACATGCTGAGACAATGGAACGATGACCATTCAGATCTGTCTCAACAGATTGTGCTGGACAACCTGTCAAGAGACTTGCTCTCTTGGTAGCTCTGTCCAGATCATCTGACCCAAGGCACGTGCTTCTTGAGACCATCTTGGGAGATTGTGACTACGGGCGCAAGACTTTCTGGCTGGGGAGCTGTTTGGGGTGCCAAGAAGGCACAAGGGCTGTGGATTCAGGAGTCGTCCTCCCTTCTGATCAATATATTGGAACTCCGGGCAATCTTCAATTCCTTGAAGGCTTGGCCCCTTCTGGGTTCATCCCAGTTTAAAAGATTCCAATCAGACAATATAACATTGGTTGCCTATATCAACCATCAGGGGGGAAGAGAAGTCCCTTGGCAATAAGAGAAGTATCTCATATACTAGAGTAGGTGGAGACTCACAGATGTACGCTGTCAGCGATCCACATTCTGGGTGTGGACTTCCTCAGCAGGCAATCTTTTCATGCAGGGGAATGGTCTCTCCACCAGTGTGGGATGCTGGAGAAAGATCTCATGGCATTCCACCTCAATACCAAGCTACCTAGGTATGGGTCGAGGTCAAGTGATCCTCAGGTGGAACTGATAGATGCCCTATCAGTACCATGGAGGTTCAGACTCATATATCTGTTTCCTCCATTACTGCTTCTCCCTTGTGTGGTGGCTCGCATCAAGCAGGAGCGAGCATCAGTGATTCTGATTGCTCTATCGTGGCCGCAAAGGATGTGGTTTTCGGATCTGGTGGGGTGTCCTAATCTCCTCAGTGGAGGTTACCTTGTCACAGAGATCTGCTGATACAGGGTCCCTTCGTTCATCAAAATCTAGATTCTCTGAGGCTGACTGCGTGGAGATTGAACGCTTAGTCTAGAAAGGGTTTTCTGAGAGTGTTATCGACACTCTAGTTTAAGCTTGTAATAGTCTTGAGAAAGGCCTTGATACAGGCCGAAACGCGTTGACACAGACATACTGGTGAGCTTATTTCTATATATTTTAAAGTGTAAAAGCTTTATTGCACTATTTTTTGTTTTTGTCTTTTCACAGGTTTGGACCTTGTACCGTTTTTATGATTATTATTTTTGTACCTTTTTTCACCTGTTTTTGTTTACTCTGGTACACCGACACATCACCTAATTTTTTGACACAGCAGTTTTATCCTTATTTTTTGGAGCTTTGACAAGTTTGGACATAATTTTTTGGATATAAATTTGTACTATTGCTTTTCTATTTTTTTTTTTTATTCTTTTTTTATGGCATTTATGGATCTATTGGATTGTTGATATATCACAGTTGGATCACAGTTGGTCACTGTTTGAACTTACACTCTTGTTTGGAACTATTTCAATCTTTTTGTATTTTTGTATTTTCAGATTCTGGACAATTTTATTTTAAACTGTTTAGTACTTGTTCTCCATTATTTTATTGTGATCCCTGCACGCTGTTTGCACTGTATTATATGCATTTCTGTAATTTGACTAGGTAAGGGATTTCTTAATTAGTTTATTTAAGAGTCCTCAGAATTGTTTTTATCTGTATTATCCGTTTTATCTTTATTACTGTACAATTTTAGCTCTGATTTTAGATACATCATGGATCCATGCTAATGATAGGCTATTGTATTCCTATATTTAGAATGTATAATTTTTAAACATATCACTTGTTTTTATTCCAATAAATTGTGATTCTCTTTTGCTATAGATCAGAGCTGTTTACCACTTTTAGCCTATTAAGCTTTTAGCGCTCACTCCCTCCTTTGTTATACTTTAAGCTTGTAAGCCAGTTACTTGTCATATCTACCATAAAGTGTGGAGGACTTACTTGTACTGGTGTAAAGAGCATGGCTTTTCCTGGCATAAGGTTAAGGTTGCCATAATTTTATCATTTCTCCAGGATGGACTGGAGAAGGGTCTAACTGCTAGTTCCCTGAAGAGACAGATATCGGCCCTGTCAGTGTTACTGCACAAGAGATTGGCTAAGTTTCCCGTATGTGCAGTCCTTTAAGGCTCTGACTAGGATCAGACCTGGGTTTAGATCTGGGGCTCCGCCTTGGAGTCTCAATCTTGTTCTTAGTGTTTTGCAGCAGGCTCCGTTTCAACCTATGCATATGTAAGGGTTAGCTACTCTGTGCATTGTAAATCATTCTGCCCCTTTAAGTCCTCAACCTTCCCTTATTTAAGCCACCTCCTGCCGGCTCTCATTGCTGGCTAATTGAGTTATTGTGTGGTGTCTTCACTGCTCAGTGCTACTCTTGCTCTGCCTCTTACCTGATACCTATCCGATCCTGTAAGGAGGTTTGCTCTAATCCTAACGACTGTCTCACTCACTTGTCCAGCTTCCCCACAGACTGCCAATTACGGAACTGTCTGGCGTCATCAGCTACGGATGCCTGCAGCTGTCTCAGTCTCTCTCCACTCTGACAGCTAACTTCCACGCTGCAGAAAAGCTGTTGTCTTCTTTCTGAACCGAATGGTTCCGCATCAAATCTGACAAGTCTGGATCCTCTAGGTTTAAGGTATTTAAGCCACTAGTGTCTTTTGTTTTAATAATAACGTTTACTTAATTCACTAAAGGCTAATATTATCTCACAGAGGTGACCTGTAAACTTACATTACACTGGTTACCTCTGTGTGACAAACACACGTTTTATATGTAATGTGTCTTATGGATTTAGATTAATACTAATTAGAATAACCTGACAACGCCTGTGAAAGATTGCTCTTACAGAATTAGCCAGCCATAAGAGGGGATTTAGTAGAATATAACCACAAGTTTAATTCCTTTCAGCAATACACACAGGCTACCATGGAACAAGACACTCTCACTAGCCAAATCCAAGCCTTGTCCGACAGAATGGACATTCTAACAAATTCCTTCCACAAGTTACAAGTGGAAAATCAGGCTTTGAAGGCCTGTTTAAGGGGGGTTCTCAGTTCCAAACCTACACCTACAGAGGCATACCCTGAGCCCTTTGTTTCTCCCCCAGATAAATTCTCTGGTACTCGCTCCCAATTCAGGGAGTTCAAAAATTCCTGTATGTTACTCTTTGAACTAAAGCCAATGACTTACCCCTCAGAGAGAGTAAGAGTGTTAACTGTGATCTTGTACCTCAGGGGGGAGCCTAGGGCCTGGGCTGATACATTCTATGAAAACCAGGACTCCATACTGGGATCCCTTGATGCATTTTTTGCTGAGATGTCAGCCTTGTATGATAACCCTTTTAAGCAGGTCTCTGCAGAAAACACACTGAGATCTGAAAAAATCCAGTAGAGGTATACATTACCCAATTCAAGATTTCTGCTAGGGACTCCCTTTGGAATGATGTCTCCCTAAAGACTCAGTTCCGCCTAGGGTTATCCGAGGAGATCAAAGATGAGCTGTCACGCTTAGGAATTCCAGATACCCTAGAAGAATTGTTCACTCTAACCATTAATATAGATAGACGTCTCAGAGAGAGGCATTCTGAGAAGGCTAGCTCCTCAAAGAGCTATTTCCCATCACCTACTTATTCCGCTAAAGATAACCCTTAACCAATGGATATTGGGTTTATTAAAGGGCCTCTGTCATCTCAAGAAAAATCCAGGAGGAAATCCCAGAATTTATGCATGTATTGTGCATGCCCTTCACATGAGGTTAAGGACTGCCCTATCGTATCCAAACTAAAGAAGGGTAAGTCACATAACCTACCAGTGATTTATGTAGCTAAAGCAATACATACTACATACATAACTATACCCCTTTTTTTACAGTGGGATCCCTGCAGGATAAAAACTGACGCAATTGTTGACACTGGTTCTTGTAGGAATTTTATTGATGTTGATTTTGCGAAAAGAAATAAAATTCCTCTTCTGAGTAAGCATAATCCCGTCTCTGTGAAGGTCATTGATGGTACATTTTTATCATTTGGTCCAGTCACTCACCAGACCATACCCTTACATGTAACTACAAACACACATCTTACTGAAAATCTATCTTTTGATGTGATTTCCTCCCCTATGTTTGATATCATCCTAGGTATCAACTGGTTATGTTTACATAAATGTAAAAAACAAAGGTAGGCCCGGCACTCACCATCCAATTAAGGGTGCACGCTACCGGGGTCTTAGCACCAACCCCAATGTAGACAAAGTAAAAGAAAAAGGTAGCAGCACCACAGTATAAAGCTTTTTAACTGCTTTTAATGAAGAAACATACAAAAAAACGACGTTTCGGTCAGCACCTGACCTTAATCATGTTGTCAACATGATTAAGGTCAGGTGCTGACCGAAACGTTGTTGTTTTTTTGTATGTTTCTTCATTAAAAGCAGTTGAAAAGCTTTATACTGTGGTGCTGCTACCTTTTTCTTTTACTATGTTTACATAAACCAAACATTAATTGGTCTGACCTCAGTCTTACTTTCTCTTCTTCCCCGAAAAAAGGTAATAATAACAAAATTCCTACCTTGTTACATATAGCAGACACTAGCCTACCTACACATTACTCAGATTACTCAGATGTTTTTGATAAGAAAGATGCAGAATGCTTACCCCCACACAGGGCCTACGATTGCCCCATTGATTTGCTCCCTGGGGTCTCCATCCCTTTTGGACATATCTATCCCCTTTCTAAGCCCCCTTTCTGAGCATCTTAAGAATTACATTGATGAAAACCTTAGGAAGGGATTCAGCAGGCCCAGTACTTCCCCAGCAGATGTGGGCATATTTTTCGCAACCAACAAAGACGGTTCACTGAGACCGATTATCGACTACAGGGAGCTTAACAGACGTACGAGAAAAAATAGATACCCTCTTCCCCTTATCCCGGAATTAATAGAGAGATTAAGGGGCTGCCTCAGTTTTCACAAAACTGGACCTCCGGGGTGCTTACAATCTCATCAGAATGAGAGCTGGAGATGAATGGCTTACAGCATTTCGGACCAGATATGATCTCTTCGAGTATACTGTAATGCCATTTGGGTTGTGTAACGCTCCAGCAACATTCCAATGTTTAATCAATGACATTTTCAGGGATGTTTTGGATGTGTATATGGTTGTCTATTTAGATGACATTTTAATCTATTCCCAAAATCTCGACCAACATAAAATACATGTAAAAAATGTTCTTTCTAGGTTAAGGGACCATAGGCTTTACGCCAAACTAGAAAAATTTATTTTCAATACCAACGACATCACATTCCTGGGTTATCATATTACACCCCTTGGTATTAGTATGCAAGATGACAAGGTCCGAGCCATCCTTGACTGGCCAGTCCCTTGCTCAAAAAAGGAAGTTCAATGCTTTCTAGCATTTTCTAATTTTTATAGAAAATGTATTCCTGGTTTTGCCACAATAACCAAACCTTTGTCTGATCTCACTAAATTGGACTGTATATTCAAATGGACCAGTCACACACAATCCGTTTTTGACCTTCTTAAACTGAAGTTTTCCTCAGCACCTATTATGCAATATCCCAACTTGGATAAACAATTCATACTGGAAGTTGACGCCTCTGACTTCGCCATCTGAGCAGTTTTGTCTCAGAGGAAAACTTTTAAAGAGCCCTTGCATCCAGTAGCCTTTTTCTCGAGACTCATGCAACCAGCAGAGTTGAACTACCCCGTGGGGGAAAAGGAACTGCTAGCTATCAAGTGTTCATTCGACCATTGGCGCCACCTGTTAGAAGGTGCCTCTCAACCCACTGTTATATACACAGATCATAAGAACCTACAGTATTTGCAATCTAACAGAACACTTTCTTCCAGACAACTACGATGGAGCCTTTATTTCTCCAGATTCCAATACATCATCACCTACAGACCAGGTACAAAAAAACGGTAAGGCTGATGCCCTTTCAAGACAAGGACACAAGATAGTTGCGGACCACTCTCCATCTACGATAATCCCCAAGCACTGTATATTAGGAGTTCTCACCGGTATGGTCCCTCAAATCAAAGATGCGCTATGCTCTGACCACTCCATACCTACAGAAGTTGTTGTCCAGCATACAGACGGTCTGTTCTATAGAGATGGGGAATTATACATTCCTTGCTCGTTGAGAGTCTTCGAGGTTGTACATAAGTCACCTCTCGCAGGACCTATGGGTATGGATAAACCTTAGACCTTCTGAAACGATCCTTTTGGTGGCCTTCCATGCGTAGCGATCTGAAGGAGTTTTTGTTGTACTGCACCGTTTGCGCTACTTCTAAGCATTCTAGACAACTACCAATGGGTCTCCTGCAATCTTTTCCAGTACCTCTTATTCCTTGGGAGGTGGTATCGATGGATTTCATGGTTGACCTCCCTACCTGTAACACCTATACCACTATATTTGTTGTCACCAATGTTTTCTCAAAGATGGCACATTTTATTCCTGTAACAGCTCTACCTACTTCCAAACAGACATGTGATCTATTCATTAAAAAGATTATTCGTCTACACGGTATTCACAAGGTCCTAATAAGCGATAGAGGAACTCAGTTCACGTCCAGATTCTGGAGATACGTTTGCAAGGCCTTGCACATCGATTAAAAGCTTAGTACTTCATTCCACCCTCAGACTAACGGGCAAACTGAGCAAGTAAATCAATGGCTTGAACAATATTTGTGGTGTTTCTGTTCTCAGCAACAGGACTCCTGGGATTCCAACCTACCGCTTGCTGAGTTTGCCTACAACAACAACAAAAGCTCCTCAACTGGTTACAGTCCTTTCTTTCTGAATTACGGATTACATCCTCGATTTACTCTCTTCCCCAAGATTGACACTCCTTGTCCTCAAGTAAACAATCTCGTCAACGATATTTCTCAAACTTTCTCTGCTGAGACAACATACTTCAGGCTCAGTCTACTCAACAGAAATACTACAACTTACATAATCGGAAGAATCCTGAATACACCGTTGGACAATATGTGTGGCTCTCCACGAAGAATCTCAGACTTCCTTACCCCTGTAGGAAACTGGGCAGGCTCTTCATTAGTCCTTATCCTATCCTTCATGTAAACAGTCCGGTTACTGTCACCTTGCAGCTTCCTTCATCATTCAGAATACACCCCACATTTCACGTTTCTTTGGTTAAGCCTTGTACCTCTCTCCCCTCCGAACCTGCTGTCCCGGGCACTGACCTTACACAGGATCCTGATGTTCAGTACGAGGTGCATAGCATCCTCGACTCACGTATCAGATATGGTAGACTTTATTATCTTGTTCATTGGAAGGATTTTGGCCATGAAGATGACTCCTGGGAACCTGCCTCCAATATCTTTGCCCCTAGATTGGTTTCCCTCTACCATAGAAGGAACCCCAATAGGCCCAGGCCTTGAACCTTACTGTGGTTCTTTGAAGGGGGGACTATGTAAGGGTTAACTACTCTGTGCCTTGTAAATCATTCTGCCCCTTTAAATCCTCAACCTTCCCTTATTTAAGCCGCCTCCTGCCGGCTCTCATTGCTGGCTAATTGAGTTATTGTGTGGTGTCTTCACTGCTCAGTGCTACTCTTGCTCTGCCTCTTACCTGATACCTATCTGTTCCTGTAAGGCGGTTTGCTCTAATCCTAACGACTGTCTCACTCACTTGTCCAGCTTCCCCACAGACTGCCGATTACGGAACTGTCTGACATCATCAGCTACGGACGCCTGCAGCTGTCTCAGTCTCTCTCCACGCTGACAGCTAACTTCCACACTGCAGAACAGCTGTTGTCGTCTTTCTGAACCGAATGGTTTCGTATCACATCTGACAAGTCTGGATCCTCTAGGTTTAAGGTATTTAAGCCACTAGTGTCTTTCGTTTTAATAATAACGTTTATCTACTTAATTCACTAAAGGCTAATATTATCTCACAGAGTTGACCTGTAAACTTACATTTTGGTTACCTCTGTGTGACAAACAAACATTTTATATGTAATATGTCTTATGGATTTAGATTAATACTAATTAGGATAACCTGACAACGCCTGTGAAAGACTGCTCTTACAGCATACTGTTGACATTAAATTGTCATCTTGAAAGGTTCTTTTTTTGTTGGCTATTGCCACTGCGCACAGAGTTTCTGAGATTTCTGCTTTGCAATGTGACCACCCTTATCTGGATTTCCATGCTGATAATGCGGTTTTACTTACTAAATTAGGGTTCCTCCCTAAGTTGGTGTCGGATTGTAACATTAATCAAGAAATTGTTGTTACTTCCTTGTGTCTTAATCCTTCTTCAGCGAAGGAATGTTTGCTTCACAATCTAGATGTGGTTCGTGTCTTGAAGTTCTATCTTCAGGCTACTAAGGAATTCAGACACACTTCCTCTTTGTTTGTCATCTATACGAGGAAGCGTAAGGGGCAGAAGGCTTCTACTGCTTCCCTATCTGGTTGAGGAGTGTCATCCACTTAGCTTATGAGACAACGGGGAGACAGCCTCCTGAGAGGATAACGGCTCATTCCACTAGAGCAATGACTCCCTCCTGGGCTTTTAAGAACAAAGCCTCTATGGATCAGATTTGTAAGGTGGCTACCTGCTCCCCCTTACACACTTTTTCTAAATTTTACAAGTTTGTTGTATTTGCTTTGGCTGAAGCAGCTTTCGGGAAAAAAGTTTTGCAGGCTATGGTGCCCTCACAATAGGGTCCGCCTCCTTTTGTTCCCTCCCGTTATTCCTTCAGTGTCCTCTGGAGCTTGGGTATAGTTTTCTCAACAGTTGGGAACTCTCCTTGCCTTATGGAAGGAAAACATAATTTATGCTTACCAGATAAATTCCTTTCCTTCCTGGCAGGGAGAGTCCATGACCCCGCCCAGAATTTTTTTTTGTTGGGTGGCTCCCTTTTTATATTATTTCTTCTGGCACCTTTATACCATGATGTTTCTCCTACTTTTCCTTGTTCCCTTGGCAGAATAACTGGGGGATAGGGGAAGTGGGAGGGATATTTAAGCCTTTGGCTGGGGTGTCTTTGCCGCCTCCTGCTTGCCAGGTGTTACACAGTGAGGAATGAAGTCATTGACTCTCCCTGCCAGGAAGGAAAGGAATTTATCTGGTAAGCATAAATTATGTTTTTGTATAATTTATTTTTCCTTTAAGGATGGGCAGGACTTTCTTCATACTCACTGCTTTATAACCACCTTCTGGTCTTCACCTCATTGCTTGGTATTTCAGAAGCAGTGTGACTGATCACTGCATTATACAAGTGTTCCTGTTACTACATTTAGTAAGTTATTCTGATAGCTACTGAATCCTAGCTTCTGTGCATTTACTGAAGCAGTCCTAATAGACCCTTCCTCAATTTTGGATCCTCTCCTAGTTTCATTGTCCCACTGAACCTGCACAACCAGAACTGCTTTCTGCTCTTTGCTGTTCGTGATCAAACAATGTCTGTTTGCCACAGTGAAAACGGAACTTGAGTTCACAGGTGGCCCTGTTTCTGTCAACACGGACATCCAAAACAAACAGGCATATGTAAGCGGATCCTCTGCTCTGAAGGTAAACTTGCAAGCGATAACTTTGTTCCTGTAAACTAGCCAGTCTTTGAAGTTGTATTTTCATTTACTCCTCATAGTCTCTAACCTCTGTATTTTATTACTATTCTGATGTATTATTTCTTCTGCTTCTGAAGCGCTCTTTTCCTATATCCTTCCTTCTTAGTGATTTGGAATATTTTCCTATTGATGCATCACTGTATGGAACATAACTTGTTACCATGGTTTTAGATTTAATGCGTATTATTGCACCTACTTCTTGGAAACTATACTCATTATTATACTCTCACAGAGGGTGGATATGTGGATTTCTCTTCCCATAATCCTTCCTCTTGCACTGGAAACATCAACTACTACTTTTAGTAACATTACTTAATATAGGTATACTGTTACTTTATTGTAGCTAAAAACACTCACTCTAATTTGTCAATATATCATGTAAAATATCTTATAATTGCCTAATAGCTCCTTATATAATAATTTGCTGAGCATATTTGATCCTTACCACAGAGTACCATTACAATAGCACTGAACGATCAGTTTCTTGTATGATTTATTATACACTGATTTACAATGTATTTAAAAGCAATTTAAACAAAGTAAAAAGGCTTTAAGTCAATCAGGGTTCTAACACAGGTGAGTGAGATTGAGGGAACAAACACAGACAACCAGTGTCCTCTGTGCATATAGTTCCGTTCTCCGATTTCCCCGGTGTCGGTATACTACTTTACCCTTCTCTGCGACAAGCCACAATCCTCCGACGTACGTTTCACTGTTGTTTGCTACAGTTTTCTCAAGGAGTACAGTATAACTGTTTTGCTTTTTAGAAGATGTGTGTAGGTGCTGCACTTAAAGGGGCACTGCAATATCAAATTTGTTTCCCCTTAATATGTTCCAAATTACTTGGTATACATACTGCAGACTTAAAAATGTAAGCAAAATCGTTTGTTCTTGCTTACTTTTTTATTTGAAATAGCTGTTTTTTTTTTATTAAAACCATGACCTGTTGTTCTCAAGGACATTTAACTTAGCCTGGATATAAAGCATACCTGCTAATGTTATCTATGTCTATACATAGTTAGGTATGAAAATGCTAATTATGGCTGAATACAGCCAGCTATTTCAGATCCAAAAAACATTCTCCTACCCACTACTGGTAGATTAATCAGTGCTATTGTCTCCTGTTTATATAATATTTTTACGGAGAATACATTTGTTATTCGTATTTCCAGTGTAGTTGGTGGTTTCTACAGGAAAATGCAGCTATTTCAAATACAATAAGGGGGCTATTTACAAGAAATTAAATACACTCCTGCAGGTAAAATAAACCATTGAGAACACAATAAGGGGGATAAAAGTTTAGGGAGCCACTGTTTGGTCAGAGCAAAGTATTTGTAGTATCACCCTATTAGAGTTAGTCACAGGCCTGCCACAGGTGTTTCAGGGACTGGTCCCTAACCGCTTCCTGTTGGTTCAACTTTATACTATATATTTAGGTTCTCTATTTAGGTCTTGCTAACAGCACTGTATTGTCTATGTACTGGAAGCAATTTCTGATGCTTAAGGTAAATCCAGCAGTATGGGCGTCTTTTCAGATAAGTGTGGGGGTTGTTTTGTTTGCACCTGTCTAGCCTGTAGCCTGTACTCACTTTTGGGTATATTATAGTCTGGGGAAAATTATCTAAGGCATTTTTAAGCCTCTGGTGAAAGATTCCATTGCTTTAGGTGTAAGGTTGATTTATTTGCCCTTCCTATTATTACTATGTTTAAATCATTGGGGCTGAGTTACTAAAGTGTGGACAGACATGATACGATGTAACTGTCGGTATACGCTGTTGGCATTTATCATTGCACAAGCAGTTCTGGTGAACTGATTGTGCAATGCCGCCCCATGTAGATTTGCGGCCAATCGGCCGCTAGCAGGGGGTGTCAATCAGCCCGATTGTATAGGATCGGGCGGATTGAAGACCGCAGCCTCAGAGCAGGCGGACAAGTTATGGAGCAGTGGTCTTTAGACCGCTGCTTCATAACTGCTGTTTCCGGCGAGCCTTAAGGATTGCGCGGAAACAGGGCTTTAAGCTTTATTTGGAGCTTGATAATTCTGCCCCTCAGTCTGTTTTTTTATTTTCTCATTGCCTGCCTGTTATTTTTCATTATGGAGCATACTAATTCTCTCCCATCTTCAGTTATTACTATTACCTCAGAAGCTAGATCAGAAGCTGCTCAGCTTTGCAAATCGCATAGGGATGGTGTTCTTGCTTCTAAGGCTATCTGTCCTCCCTCTATTTGTTCTACAAAACAACTCTAGGATTTAAAGATTTGCAAAGCTGAGAAGGGTGGATTTTACCCCAGGATTTAAAGATTTTGTACCTTCTACTATATCTGAGATGTTGGTGACCATGTTCCCTCCAAGTAAACGTAAAAAGGTGGTTTCTGATAATCCCTCTCCTAGCTTATCTGATTTAAGTAAATCAAAGTATTTTAAGCTGAATGCCCCATGCCCTGATTTATCCTCTGAGGGTGAAATATTTTCAGATCATCAAGTCAGTCTTTAATCAGGAAACTGAATCCTCCTATATTTTGTTTAAGCTTGAACACCTTCGTTCTCTTTAAAGAGATGTGTTATGTACCTTAGGGGTTCAGGATTTTAAAGTTCCTGAGGATAAGTCTGTTAAACAACTGAATTTAATTTGTACGCCCTCAGTTAAGTCACCTGAGGTATTTCCAGTTACAAATGCTATCTCTGAGATAATTTCTATAGAGTGGTCTAAGCCTGGTATCCCTTATAATTCTGCTCAAAAGATTTAAATGTTTTCATTACCTTCTGTTAATTTAGAGCTTTGAGAAACTATTCCTAAAGTAGAAGGGGCTATTTCTACTTTGGCTAAATGTACCACTCTTCTGCTGGAAGATAGTACCTTTTTTAGATACCCCAAGGACAGGAAATTAGAATCTATTTCATAGAAAGGTCTTGTTGTAAGCAGGGGTTTTTTTAGGCCAGCAACTGCTATTGAATGTGTTGCAACAGCTTCTACCATTTGGTGTGAGGGTTTATCTTGAGTGAGTAACTTTGTGAAGATTCTGATTGTAAAGAGTTTTCTAATCAATTTAAACACTTAAAAGCAGCTAATGTTTTCATTGTTGATGCTGTTGTTGATGGTAAGATCAGTGCTGAGAATGTGGCACTGGCAGTTTTGACTAGAAGGGCCTTATGGTTGAAATCATAGTATGCAGACATGGTTTCTAAATCTAGACTTATCTCTTCTTTTTAAAGGAAAGGTATTGTCTGGGTCTAGTTTGGATGACATTATTTCTTCCATACAGGTGGCTTTGAAAACATAATATCTTGGCCCTCTCTGGTAAAAATCACCAGTGAAAACCTTTCCCCCAAAGGGCGTGGACAAAACCCATCACTCCCCTAGTTACCTGTAGGAAAGTAACTCCCAAGCACCACCGCTTCCACTGAGTATGTTTCAACTTGACAGGAATGTATGGCACCAGGGCATTTTTGCCATGTATGCATGTATCTGCATTTATGCACCCAATAAGTCTTAGGTTTCGGCCACTGGTTTGGTGTGCTGCGGTAAGCCAACCCGCCATGTACTTTGATGTTGTGTGGCATTGCGCGTGTCTTGTTTGAGTGCACCCATGTGTGCTTTAAATTTAGCCTCTGTGTGGGCCTTTTTTTGTGCTGAAAGCTCTACTATGCTATAAAGTTGTTCTTCCCATGATAATGGCATTTAAGAGGAATACAGCTTCTGGATGTTTGGTGCCTGTATGCTCCTATGTATATCTGCAGGTCTGTACTGTAATCTTTATCATAGAGCATTTACCTGCACATCTTGAATCCACAGTGTTATCCTTATCAAGGAGCCAGCTGCTCAGTTTGTAACTGCCTATGTGTATTTTTAGATATACTGCCCTTATTATTTATCTGGGCTTATTCATTTTTACTTTGGCTGTGAATATGTTATATCTATTTCCTTCAGCATAATCTCATCCAATTGATTATTTTGCTGTAATCCTTGCTGCAATAGTTAAGTGAAACATTTATCCTGTAGTAGTCTAGGCTTTCTCACCTGTTAGGTCATTATACTAATGTGACAGACAAGCCTGTTTTTACAAGTTGAATGTGTTTGTTCCAATATTTATCCTACCTATATATACATGCAACAGTCTCACTTTAATTTTCTCTTTTCCCTCTAGAAAGGGTTCTGTTTGTTTCTTAAGATTGGGATTTTTAGGCCAAAGGAAGTAGTTTTACATTCTGGTAATTTAAGTTAAATACAACAATTCCACTCTCTTATTCAGGTGTGTTGTGCTTGGAGAGATACTTTTCAAGTTTAGTGACTGTTAGATACTATGCTTTTCTTATTGCTTTGCTATATCACCACTTCCTTGGGATTCTCTGAAACTGGGAGTTATATCTTTTGAACAAGATAAATGAATTTGTTTTTTGGTATCTGTCAATGGACATCTGGATTTTTCCATTGAACACCCTTTTTTCAGGGAAATTTTAAGGGGCCCTTTTTAGTGTTTGCAGAACTGATATCTGTTCATAGGTCTTTCCCTGTTTAAAGCCAGATTGTATTCTACTTTTAACAAACATTAATTTGCATGGTTGTTGTGTAAGAATCTTTCTACCCAGGATATCTAGATTGAGATACTCAAGTTAAATTTTCAGTTCTTTGAAAATTAGTGCTATGTTTCTAGGCACTGATTTTCTCCCAGAGTTCTGTTTTAGGTAGAATAGTGAAGCCTCTGACGGTTGGCAGAACTAGAGTTTACATCCAGAAACACGGTTAGTAGTATTGATAGCTGTACTGCCATCTTACTGTTGTCATCTCTAGCTGTTCATGTTGAAGGTTTTTCCTGATGGAATGGCATCTAGTAGGGATCATTATGATTTTTGGATTGCTATACATTGATTTTATGGTCTTCAGGTTTTATTTCATTTTACATTATTTTTCAGTCGCTAGCTCACATTGTATACCCTTCCTTTGTTCATCTGCTGTAAGAATTCAGAGGGAAGTGAGCAAAGTTCCTTTTATCTTCCACTCTTTTTTGGTATATATCAGGGTTTTTTCTAATCCAAGGTTTGCCAGTGGTTCATTTATGGTCGTCTCATGCTGAGTTAAACAGGATAGTTTACATCTAGTACCATTGATGTATCCCGTTTTCCAAGTTGACAGTATAATTTTGGAGATCTTGCCACAGTTTTCACTTCCTGTAATTTATAGTTTAATCATCTTTTTTTGTAGCAAGAATTAAGATTTTATCTAGGTGTGTCTTTTGGACACCTTTTTTTTATTTTATTTATACACCAATCACCAAGCACTATCTAGGTGTTGAACCAAAAATGAGCTGGCTCCTAAGCTTTACAATCCTTCTTTTCAAATAAAGATACCAAGAGAACAAAGAAAAATTGATAATAGGAGTAAATAAAAATTGCATGCTTTAAGAAAGAGGCTAAAGTTTATCATATGTGCAAGGCAACTACATGGTCTTAATGGCATACTTTTTTTTTTTTAAATTCTACCCACTTGATATTTTTGCTTCTTCTGAAGCAGCTTTTGGTAGCAAAGTCTTTCAGGCAGAAGGTTCTGGCCATTAAATATTTTTGTATTGATTTTTTTCTGCATTAAAAAAATAGATGAAAATAAATAGTCACACATGAATTATTTAAAAAAATAAAATTAAATAATCATCCAATGTATTTAGAATAGTATGTCTTATCCTTTTTTTTCTGGCGACCATTCAAGTATGCACCTCTCTCTTCCCTGCTGGTTTTTGTATTGCTCTTATTTTCCTATATTTTTCTCTTCTGGCTTGGCTATACGTCAAGACTAGTTTCCAGTAAGGTAAGAGGGTGGTTTTAAGGGCTTTGGGAGTTTTGGGATTTTTGCCTCCTACTGGTGGCCAGGAGTTAATAGATTGTGGACTCTCACCGCCATGAAAGAAAATATTTTATCAGGTAAGCATAATTATATTTTTTATTGACTTTGACAAGGATTAATCAATAAACAAGAACATTGATGGATTGTTATTGAATGCCTGTAGAAAAGCCTCCCCTGCCTTTAGAATAACAATAAAATGAATGAATCAATATATTTTGTTGCATTAATTCATTAACTCGTTAAAGGGTGCACTGATTTATTAGAATTTTTGAAAGATTTAAGAATGATTTTTTGAGAAAATGTCTTTATTTTATCATTTATCCAAAATCAAATGTACAAGTCTAGGGGAACCACACATGGAGTCTCTGATATCAGCCAACAAGAGTGCACACGCTCATTAAGAGGTGGGATCTTGGTTCGCCACAGGAAAAGAGACAAAGAAGAAAGTTAACAGGGCTTGTTTTTCTTTAAACTGGTCTAGGCTTGTAAAACCCTGCAGGTTGTGTTAATAAATTAAATTACAATTTAAAATGCTTTACAGGCAGATCTTTTGCAATCAATTTCTGATTTGAGATATATATATATATATATATATATATATATATATTTATTATATGTGTGTATGTTCTATTTAGGTTTCATGAGCTATTGTATTTGCTACATCATATTGAACACTGCAAAGCAGCAATTCTTACTATATAATATTTTATCTTTTTATAGAGTTTTCAAGGCCTTGAATCAAAGACCAGCATACACAGAGAGTATGAGAGGGTGTTTGAACCTTCAACATTTGAGAGCATGGGACTCACTAAGTACGTGCTTGAAGCTAAAGTAAAGGCCAAAGAAAATCCTCATGACAAGAGATATATCTCTACAGAACCATGGAGAAAAGATTATGTTAACTGCAAACTGAAAGAAACTGATCATAGTACTCTTCCCTGCAAATCCATAGAAGTAAGAAACCTGATGTATGGCATAAGTGCTCCTGAGAGTAGTTTTACAAGGGAAACTCTAAGCAAGTCAATGCCATGTATTTTTCAGCAGGTCAAAATATTCACAGAGCCATTAAAGATATTAGATTACTCAGCTGTTGCTGAAAATGTAAAATATTTTAATGAACAGATAATGTATGGAGAATTATGTTTAAGCAAACAACCATACATTAACCAAGAAAGAATATTGAACATTTATGTAAACAGAAATGACGCTTCTCCTTCTTACTTGGTTTAAAATGGCAGTCCAAATTTATGAAGAGGTTTATTGAAATTTTTAGTGCACAAAAACAGAAATATTCAAGAAACATCTTTAAGACCTTAAATGTCTTCCCTTCAGGGGTTTTAGAGCAGTTTTGTAGAAGAAAGTTGTATATGCTAATGTCATATGTTTTTAAAAGATGTGTTTAGTATTGAAACAGTGTACCTGCTTGTAAACTAATGTATTTTATACTGATTAAAGTTCAACCTTTGATTAATCAATTATCGAGAATATTTCCTGTCATTTCAAGTATATTTTTAAATCTAGTATTTTTAAATTTTATTCAGCTATATGATCACATCGTACCAAGACCATATAGATGACTCCTGCATCTCTTATTTCTTTCATGTAATTGGCAAGAGTCCATGAGCTAGTGACGTATGGTATATACAATCCTACCAGGAGGGGCAAAGTTTCCCAAACCTCAAAATGCCTATAAATACACCCCCTCACCACAGCCACAATTGAATTTTACAAACTTTGCCTCCTATGGAGGTGGTGAAGTAAGTTTGTGCTAAGATTTCTACGTTGATATGCGCTTCTCAGCATTTTGAAGCCCGATTCCTCTCAGAGTACAGTGAATGTCAGAGGGATGTGAAGGGAGTATCACCTATTGAATGCAATGGTTTTCCTCACGGGGATCTACTTCATAGGTTCTCTGTTATTGGTCGTAGAGATTAATCTCCTACCTCCCTTTTCAGATCGACGATATACTGTCATATTCCATTACCTCTACTGATAACTGTTTCAGTACTGGTTTGGCTATCTGCTATATGTGGATGGGTGTCTTTTGGTAAGTATGTTTTCATTACTTAAGACACCTCAGCTATGGCTTGGCACTTTATGTATTTATATAAATTTTCAAATATATGTATTGTACTGATATTTCGTGGTGGACAGAAAAGAAAAGTGGTAGGAGAAAAAGCACAAATGAATGTTTAAACCTATATGAGTATGTCTTTTAGAAAGGAAAAATATTGCTTCCAATACCTATTTAATTTAAAAATGAAGTCTTTTGCTAAATTATGCCAAGAAGAAAACGGATTGTCTCCGTGTATTAATGCCTTAGAGTATTTAAGACAGACAACTAAAAGTACTGATTCAAATAAATTATATTTATTATGTTAAAACAAATGGTCTAAATGTTTCTAGTCATAGGCTCATTAATATAAAAAATGTAAATTTGTTACAATAAATTGCTATAGTCATACAGAGCGAAGGTCGGCCGACCAAATAAGGTTAAAATGTTTGGGGTACCCTGTTGAAAAAAGAGAAAAAATGAAAACAATGGATGATCCCAGAGCAGTGATTGTTACGAAACCACAAATCAGTTTTTCTTTATATATCCATTTTCTGTAGCGGGGAGGTTTATTTAAAAAAACGTGATCTCCTTATTGTTATAATAGGATTGTCCCTTGGTGTAAAGGTGTTAAAGGTAGTACTTACTGTCTGCCTCGAGCTTATCCTGCAGACCGATCCTGGAGCCTGTTAGTAGTTTACCTTGTAACTCGTGTGGAGATGTTTCCGGTCTGTGTTCACAGACTAATACTTTTTTGCTGTTCCTTGGCTCGGCGGTCCTGCGTGTGCTCTCTGAGGTCAGAGCAGTACCTTGAAGTTACTTCGATAAATTTTGTCAGCGGTTTGTCAGAATCAGCAGCTATCAGCTTTAGCGGTACACAAGCTGTTTCCTGGTATCTCCAAATATGTTGTCGGGTAGTGATCAGCAGTTATAGCTACGCGTTTCAGCCGTGTAGTTGGCCTTTTTCAAGCTATACTGCTTTCACTCTATTCACAGTCACTTTATACCCTATTCTGAGCTTGTTAATTGATTTTTTGATTACACACAGCTGCGATCCGGAGGGATATTATGCACACAGCTGTAGACCCTCAATTGTAAAACATTTTTTTTTTTTGCTTTATAAGTTAAATACACTGAAACACATAAAAGAAATGTATGAAAATATATATAAAGACTTAGTGCTTCTATATGCAATTTTATTACTATTGCCTTTAAAAATGCAATTTACAGTTGACCATGAATATTCAGAAATAAACATTATTTTTTTTTTTTTAAATAAACCAATTTTAAAAACCATTTTTTAAAAACCAAAGTGTGGTAACTATCAGAGAGTTATACATAGGAGGATATTTTCTAACAATTTTATATTTTATGATATTCATACTTAGAGGGGATCTGGTTTCTCTAACAATAAAAGGGTACTTAGAGGGTATAATATTACTGGAAAAGAATATAAGATACAAAATACTATTAGATGTATGGACAAACATGTAATATACCTGACAGAATGCAAAAAGATATGGAGGAAACCAGTCCTCTTGATATTAAAACTAGTAAATGTTTAAATTCTGTTTATAAACCTGTGGTTATTCTAGAGGTTTTTTCCAGTTCCTGCTGCTATTTCTGATATGATTTCTAAAGAATGGAATAGGCCTGGTACTTCTTTTATTCCTTCTTCAAGGTTTAAAAAATTGTATCCTTTGCCAGCAGTTAGATTGGAGTTTTGGGAAAAGATCCCCAAAGTTGATGGGGCTATATCTACTCTTGCTAAACGTACTACTATTCCTATGGAAGAGAGTACTTCTTTTAAAGATCCTTTAGATAGGAAACTTGATTCTTATCTAAGGAAAGCTTATTTATATTCAGGTCATCTTCTTAGGCCTGCAATTTCTTCGGCTGATGTTGCAGCTGCTTCAACCTTTTGGTTGCAAACTTTAGCGCAACAAGTATCGGATCATGATTTGTCTAGCATTGTTAAGTTTATTCAACATGCTAATAATTTCATTTGTGATGCCATTTTTGATATCATCAAAATTGATGTTAAATATACTGTATGTCTTTAGCTATTTTAGCTAGTAGAGCTTTGTGGCTCAAATCTTGGAATGCTGATATGACTTCTAAGTCCAGATTGCTTTCTCTTTCTTTCCAAGGTAATACATTATTTGATTCTCAGTTGGATTCAATAATTTCAACTGTCACTGGGGGGAAGGGAGTTTTCTTTCATGTAATTGGCAAGAGTCCATGAGCTAGTGACGTATGGGATATACATTCCTACCAGGAGGGGCAAAGTTTCCCAAACCTCAAAATGCCTATAAATACACCCCCCTCCACACCCACAATTCAGTTTTACAAACTTTGCCTCCTATGGAGGTGGTGAAGTAAGTTTGTGCTAGATTTCTACGTTGATATGCGCTTCGCAGCATGCTGAAGCCCGGTTTTCCTCTCAGAGTGCAGTGAATAACTGAGGGATGTGAAGGGAGTATTGCCTATTGAATGCTATGGTCATCCTAGCGGGGATCTATTTCATAGGTTCTCTGTTATCGGTCATAGAGATCTCTTCTCCTACCTCCCTTTTCAGATCGACGATATACTCTTATATACCATTACCTCTACTGATTCTCGTTTCAGTACTGGTTTGGCTATCTACTATATGTAGATGAGTGTCTTTTGGTAAGTATGTCTTATTTTATTTTTGACACTCTCAGCTATGGTTTGGCACGTTATATGTAAAGTTCTAAATATATGTTTTATACTTATATTTGCCATGATTCAGGTTAATCAGTATATTTCTTTCATTCAGACTGTCAGTTTCATTTTTTGGGAAATGCATATGAAGAAATTTTTTTCTTACCTGTAAATTTTTTGAATTGACTTTTCTTTCTAAATTGCGAGCTGTTAGGCTCGCGGGTGCAAAAAATGCTAGAATTTATTGCGTCATTTTTGGCGCGAGACTTTTTTGGCACGAAAATTACGTTTGTTGACGTCTATGACGTCATTTCCGGCGTCGTAGTTGACGCCGAGAGTTTTCATGTAGTTGCGTCATCTATGACGCTCATGTTTGTTGCAGACGTTTCTGGCGCCAAAAAAATTGTCAATTATGGGCGTCATACTTGGCGCCAGTTTTTTTGACATTATTTAAGTCTCAGTTTCTTTTTGCTTCTGGTTCCCAAAGGCTTGTTCTGTTTGCATTTTTTCCCATTCCTGAAAATGTCATTTAAGGAATTTGATAATTTTGCTTTATATTTTTATCTATTACATATTGCAAGATGTCGCAATCTGACCCTGTATAAGAATCTACTTCTGGAAAGCTGCTGCCTGATGTCGGTTCTACCAAAGCTAAGTGCATTTGTTGTAAACTTGTGGTAACTGTTCCTCCGGCTGTAGTTTGTGTTAGTTTTCATGATAAAGTATCAAACGCAGATAGCATTTCCATTAGTAATAATCCATTACCTGTTGTTGTTCCTTCAACATCTAATGGTCAGGATATTCCCGTTAATGTAAGAGAATTTGTTTCTAATTCTATTCAGAAGGCCCTGTCTGTTATACCACCTTCTAATAAACGTAAAAGGTCTTTTAAAACTTCTCATAAATCAGATTAATTTTTAAATGACCGCCAACATTCTGATTTATCTATCTCTGATGAGGATCTATCTAGTTCAGAAGATTCTGCCTCAGATATTGACACTGACAAATCTTCATATTTGATTAAGATGGAGTTTATTCGTTCTTTACTAAAAGAGGTGTTGATTGCATTAGATATGGAGGAGTCTAGTCCTCTTGATATTAAAACCAGTAAACGTTTAAATTCGGTTTTTAAACCTCGTGTAGTTATTCCAGAGGTTTTTCCAGTTCCTGATGCTATTTCAGATGTAATTTCTCTTGTAAGGTGTATCCAGTCCACGGATCATCCATTACTTGTGGGATATTCTCCTTCCCAACAGGAAGCTGCAAGAGGATCACCCACAGCAGAGCTGTCTATATAGCTCCTCCCCTAACTGCCACTCCCAGTCATTCTCTTGCAGCTCTCGACAAGAAAGGAAGTAGCTAGAGAGAAGTGGTGTATTTATTTAGTTTATCTTCAATCAAAAGTTTGTTATTTTCAAATGGTACCGGAGTTATACTATTTTAGCCTCAGGCAGAAAGATGAAGAAGAGTCTGCCTGTGGTCTTTGATGATCTTAGCAAGTTGTAACTAAGATCCATTGCTGTTCTTACACATAACTGA
This sequence comes from Bombina bombina, assembly GCF_027579735.1. Classification (NCBI taxonomy): domain Eukaryota; kingdom Metazoa; phylum Chordata; class Amphibia; order Anura; family Bombinatoridae; genus Bombina; species Bombina bombina. The sequence continues at coordinate 678,712,135 of NC_069502.1, read as the reverse complement.
AGAGATAGGTAACTTCAGCTGGGGGAATGGCGTGCAGGGTCTCCTGCTATGAGGTATGTGCAGTTTAAATTTTTCTAGAGAAATGAATATGCTAGAAAATGCTGTTAATACCGGATTTATTTAAGGTAAGCCTGATTACAGTGATTTAATAACGACTAGTATCATGCTTGCTGTAAAGGGTAATATTCTTATTACTTTCTCACATTACTGAAAAATAAGATAACTTTTGCTGGAAGTGTTTAAACGTTTTTTTCTACATATTGGTGATAAATCTTTATTGGGGCCCAGTTTTTTCCACATGGCTGGCTAGATTTTGCCTAGGGATAGTTTTGTTAGGCCCTCTCACTGTGAATACAGGTTGGGAGGGGCCTATTTTCGCGCCTAAATGCGCATTAGATTTTGCAGCTTGAGACATCCAGTTTCCCTGAAGGAGTCCCCTGAACACTTAGGACCTCTCTAAAGGGTTATTGTGCCTTCCAAAGTCGTTGTATGGGCAGGTAGCGCCACAGCAGTGCTGTGGCAGTTTGCTGTGACTGTTGAAAAACGTTTATATCGTTTTTTTGATCCGGTTTTGAAACTAAGGGGTTAATCATCCATTTGCAAGTGGGAGCAATGCTCTGTTAGCCTATTATACACACTGTAAAAATTTCGTAAGATTTACTGCTTTTTATCACTGTTTTTCAATTTCTGACATTTTTTGTTTCTCTTAAAGGCACAGTACCGTTTTTAGTTTTTGTTTGTTTACATTTATTAAAGTGTTTTCCAAGCTTGCTGGTCTCATTGCTAGTCTGATTTAACATGTCTGACATAGAGGAAACTCCTTGTTCATTATGTTTAGAAGCCATTGTGGAACCCCCTCTTAGAATGTGTACCTAATGTACTGATTTTACTTTGTTATAAAGATCATATTCTGGCTTTAAAAGATTTATCACCAGAGGAAGCTGACAAGGGGGAAGTTATGCCGACTAACTCGCCCCATGTGTCAGAACCTTTGACTCTCGCTCAAGGGACGCCCGCTCAAGAGGCGCCAAGTACATCTAGCGCGCCCATGGCGTTTACTTTACAAGACATGGCGGCAGTTATGGATCATACCCTTACAGCGGTATTGTCTAAACTACCAGGGTTACAAGGAAAGTGAGACAGCTCTGGGGCTAGAAGAAATACAGAGCACTCTGACGCTTTAGTAGCTATGTCTGATATCTCCTCACAATATGCAGAAGCTGAGGCAGGAAAGCTTCTATCTGTGGGTGATTTTTCTGACTCAGGGAAGATGCTTCAACCTGATTCTGATATGTCTACATTTAAATTTAAGCTTGAACACCTCTGTGTGTTGCTCAGGGAGGTTTTAGCTACTCTGGATGACTGTGACACCATTATAGTGCCAGAGAAATTGTGTAGATTGGATAAATACTATACAGTGCCTGTTTACACTGATGTTTTTCCAATACCTAAGAGGTTTTCAGAAATTATTACTAAGGAATGGGATAGACCAGGTGTACCGTTCTCTCCCCCTCCTGTTTTTAAGAAAATGTTTCCAATAGATGCCGCTACACGGGACTTATGGCAAACGGTCCCTAAGGTGGAGGGAGCAGTTTCTACCCTAGCTAAGCGTACAACTATCCCCGTCGAGGACAGTTGTGCTTTCCTAGATCCAATGGATAAAAAGTTAGAGGGTTACCTTAAGAAAATGTTTATTCAACAGGGTTTTATTCTCCAGCCTCTTGTATGCATTGCCACAGTCACTGCTGCTGCGGCCTTCTGGTTTGAGTCTCTGGAAGAGGCCTTACAGGTAGAAACCCCATTGGATGATATACTTGACAAGCTTAAAGTGCTTAAGCTAGCCAATTCATTTGTTTCTGACGCCGTTGTTCATTTAACTAAACTAACGGCTAAGAACTCAGGTTTTGCTATTCAGGCGCGTAGGGCGCTATGGCTTAAATCCTGGTCAGCTGACGTTACTTCAAAGTCTTAGCTTCTCAACATTCCCTTCAAGGGGCAGGCCCTATTCGGGCCTGGACTGAAGGAGATCATTTCTGATATTACTGGAGGAAAAGGTCATGCCCTTCCTCAGGATAGGTCTAACAAATTAAGGACCAAACTAATTTTCGTGCCTTTCGAAACTTTAAGACGAGCGCGGCATCAACTTCCTCTAATACAAAACAAGAGGGAAATTTTGCCCAGTCCAAGCCGGTCTGGAGACCTAACCAGGCTTGGAACAAAGGTAAGCAGGCCAAGAAGCCTGCTGCTGCCTCTAAGACAGCATGAAAGATCAGCCCCTGATCCGGTAACGGATCTAGTAGGGGACAGACTTTCTCTCTTTGCCCAGGCTTGGGCAAGAGATGTCCAGGATCCCTGGGCGTTGGAAATTGTGTCCCAGGGATATCTTCTGGACTTCAAAGCTTCTTCCCCAAAAGGAAGATTTCACCTCTCACAATTATCTGCAGACCAGATAAAGAGAGAGGCATTCTTACATTGTGTTCAAGACCTCCTAGTTATGGGAGTGATCCACCCAGTTCCAAAGGAGGAACAGGGGCAAGGCTTCTATTCAAATCTATTTGTGGTTCCCAAGAAAGAGGGAACCTTCAGACCAATCTTAGATCTCAAGATCCTAAACAAATTTCTCAGGGTCCCATGTTTCAAGATGGAGACTATCCGAACCATCCTACCTATGATCCAGGAGGGTCAATACATGACTACCATGGACTTAAAGGATGCTTATCTTCCCATTCCGATACACAAAGATCATCATCGGTTTCTCAGGTTTGCCTTCCTAGACAGGCATTACCAGTTTGTGGCTCTTCCCTTTGGGTTAGCTACGGCACCAAGAATCTTTACAAAGGTTCTAGGGTCACTTCTGGTGGTCCTAAGGCCACGGGGCATAGCAGTAGCCCCTTACTTAGACGACATTCTGAATACAGGAGTCGAATTTCTGGGAACTCTGATAGGTTCTGTAGAAATGAGGATTTACCTGACAGAGGCCAGGTTGTCTAAACTTCTAAATTCCTGCCATGTTCTTTATTCTACTTCTCGCCCTTCGGTGGCTCAGTGTATGGAAGTAATCGGCTTAATGGTAGCGGCAATGGACATAGTTCCGTTTGCCCGCCTACATCTCAGACCGCTGCAACTCTGCATGCTCAGTCAGTGGAATGGGGATTACACAGATTTGTCCCCTCTACTAAATCTGGTTCAAGAGACCAGGGATTCTCTTCTCTGGTGGCTATCTCCGGTCCATCTGTCCAAAGGTATGAGCTTCCGCAGGCCAGATTGGACAATAGTAACAACAGATGCCAGCCTTCTGGGCTGGGGTGCAGTCTGGAACTCTCTGAAGGCTCAGGGGTCGTGGACTCAGGAGGAGGCACTCCTTCTGATAAACATTCTGGAACTAAGAGCGATATTCAATGCTCTTCAGGCTTGGCCTCAGCTAGCGGCAGTGAGGTTCATCAGATTTCAGTCGGAAAACATCATGACTGTAGCTTACATCTACCATCAAGGGGGAACAAGGAGTTCCCTAGCGATGTTGGAGGTTTCAAAGATAATTCGATGGGCAGAGATTCACTCTTGCCATCTATCAGCTATCCATATCCCAGGAGTAGAGAACTGGGAGGCAGATTTTCTAAGTCGAGACTTTTCATCCGGGGGAGTGGGAGCTCCATCCGGTGGTGTTTGCACAGTTGATTCAACGTTGGGGCAAACCAGAACTGGATCTCATGGCGTCTTGCCAGAACGCCAAGCTTCCTTGTTTCGGATCCAGGTCCAGGGATCCCAAGGCAGCGCTGATAGATGCTCTAGCAGCGCCTTGGTCCTTCAACCTGGCTTATGTGTTTCCACCGTTTCCTCTACTCCCTCGTCTGATTGCCAAGGTCAAGCAGGAGAGAGCATCAGTGATTTTGATAGCACCTGCGTGGCCACGCAGGACTTGGTATGCAGATCTGGTGGACATGTCATCCTGGACTCTGCCTCTGAGACAGGACCTTCTACTTCAGGGTCCTTTCAACCATCCAAATCTAATTTTTCTGCGGCTGACTGCTTGGAGATTGAACGCTTGATTTTATCAAAGCGTGGTTTCTCCGAGTCGGTCGTTGATACCTTAATACAGGCGCGAAAGCCTGTCACCAGGAAAATCTATCATAAGATATGGTGTAAATATCTTCATTGGTGTGAATCCAAGGGTTACTCATGGAGTAAGGTCAGGATTCCTATTATATTATCTTTTCTCCAAGAAGGATTGGAGAAGGGTTTGTCAGCTAGTTCCTTAAAGGGACAGATTTCTGCTCTGTCTATTCTTTTGCACAAGCGTCTGGCTGAGGTTCCAGATGTGCAGGCGTTTTGTCAGGCTTTAGTCAGAATCAAGCCTGTGTTTAAACCTGTTGCTCCGCCTTGGAGTTTAAATTTAGTTCTTAAGGTTCTTCAAGGGGTTCCATTTGAACCTTTGCATTCCATAGATATTAAGCTCTTATCTTGGAAAGTTCTGTTTTTAGTAGCTATCTCCTCGGCTCGAAGAGTTTCGGAGTTATCCGCTTTCCAATGTGATTCCCCTTATCTCATTTTTCATGCAGATAAGGTAGTGTTACATACCAAACCTGGTTTTCTACCTAAGGTGGTATTTAATAAAAATATCAATCAGGAGATTGTTGTACCGTCACTGTGTCCTAATCCTTCTTCAAAGAAGGAACGTCTTTTACATAACCTTGACGTGGTTCGTGCTTTAAAGTTTTATTTACAAGCTACTAAAGATTTCCGTCAAACATCTGCATTGTTTGTTGTCTACTCTGGACTGAGGAGAGGCCAAAAGGCTTTGGCAACTTCTCTTTCTTTTTGGCTAAGGAGTATAATACGCTTAGCTTATGAGACTGCTGGCCAGCAGCCTCCTGAAAGGATTACAGCTCATTCTACTAGAGCGGTAGCTTCCACATGGGCTTTTAAAAATGAGGCTTCTGTTGAACAGATTTGTAAGGTGGCGACTTGGTCTTCGCTTCATACTTTTTCAAAATTCTATAAATTTGATACTTTTGCTTCTTCGGAGGCTATTTTTGGGAGAAAGGTCTTGCAGGCAGTGGTGCCTTCCGTTTAAGCACCTGCCTTGTCCCTCCCTTCATCCGTGTCCTATAGCTTTGGTATTGGTATCCCACAAGTAATGGATGATCCGTGGACTGGATACACCTTACAAGAGAAAACAAAATTTATGCTTACCTGATAAATTTATTTCTCTTGTGGTGTATCCAGTCCACGGCCGCCCTGTCATTTTAAGGCAGGTGTGTTTTATTTTTAAACTACAGTCACCACTGCACCCTATAGTTTCTCCTTTCTCTTGCTTGTCTTCGGTCGAATGACTGGGAGTGGCAGTTAGGGGAGGAGCTATATAGACAGCTTTGCTGTGGGTGATCCTCTTGCAGCTTCCTGTTGGGAAGGAGAATATCCCACAAGTAATGGATGATCTGTGGACTGGATACACCACAAGAGAAATACATTTATCAGGTAAGCATACATTTTATTTTCTAGGGAATGGAATAGTTTGGGTATTTCATTTACTCCTTCTTTAAGGTTTAAGAGACTGTACCCTTTGCCGGCTGATAGATTGGAGTTTTGGGAAAACATCCCCAAAGTTGATGGGGCTATATCTACTCTTGCTAAATGTACTACTATTCCTACGGCAGATATTACTTCTTTCAAAGATCCTTTAGATAGGAAGCTTGAATCTTTTCTAAGGAAGGCTTATTTATGTTCGGGTAATCTTCTTAGGCCTGCTATTTCTTTGGCTGATGTTGCTGCAGCTTCAACTTTTTGGTTGGAGGCTTTAGCGCAACAAGTACCAGATCATAATGTGTATAGCATTGTTAAGCTTTTTCAACATGCTAATAATTTCATTTGTGATGCCATTTTTGATATCATTAGAATTGATGTCAGGTATATGTCTTTAGCTATTTTAGCTAGAAGAGCTTTATGGCTTAAATCTTGGAATGCTGATATGACTTCTAAGTCAACATTGCTATCTCTTTCTTTCCAAGGTAATAAATTATTTGGTTCTAAGTTGGATTCTATTATTTCAACTGTCACTGGGGGGAAGGGAGCTTTTTTGCCTCAGGATAAAAAATCTAAGGGTAAATTTAGGGCTGCTAACCGTTTTCGTTCCTTTCGTCAGAATAAGGAACAGAAGCCTGACCCTTCCCCTAAAGGAACGGTTTCCAATTGGAAGCCTTCTCCAGTCTGGAATAAATCCAAGCCTTTTAGAAAATCAAAACCAGCCACCAAGTCCGCATGAAGGTGCAGCCCTCATTCCAGCACAGCTGGTAGGGGGCAGATTACGATTTTTCAAAGATGTTTGGATCAGTTCAATTCAAAATCATTGGATTCAGAACATTGTTTCTCAAGGGTACAGAATAGGTTTCAAGGTATGACCACCTGTGAGAAGGTTCTTTCTCTCACGCATTCCAATAAACCCAGTAAAGGCTCAGGCTTTTCTGAAATGTGTTTCAGACCTGGAGTCATCTGGGGTAATTGTGCCAGTTCCATATCTGGAATGGGGTCTGGGGTTTTATTCAAATCTGTTCATTGTACCAAAGAAAGAGAATTCTTTCAGACCAGTTCTGGATCTAAAAATTTTGAATCGTTATGTAAGGATACCAACATTCAAAATGGTGACTATAAGGACTATTCTGCCTTTTGTTCAGCAAGGGCATTATATGTCCACAATAGACTTACAGGATGCATATCTTCATATTCCAATTCATCCAGATCACTATCAGTTCCTGAGATTTTCTTTTCTAGACGAGAATTACCTGTTTGTTGCTCTTCCTTTTGGCCTAGAAACAGCTCCATGGATCTTCTCAAAGGTTCTTGGTGCCCTTCTCCCTGTAATCAGAGAGCGGGGTATTGTGGTGTTTCCTTATTTGGACGATATCTTGGTACTTGCTCAGTCTTTACATTCTGCAGAATCTCACACGAATCAGCTCATGTTGTTTCTTCAAAAACATGGTTGGCGGATCAATTTACCAAAAAGTTCCTTGATTCCTCAGACAAGGGTAACCTTTTTGGGATTCCAAATAGATTTAGTATCCATGACTTTGTCTCTAACAGACAAAAGACGTCTGAAATTGGTTTCAGCTTGTCGGAACCTTCAGTCTCGGTCATTACCTTCAGTAGCTATGTGCATGGAATTTTTAGGTCTCATGACTGCAGCATCGGACGCGATCCCCTTTGGTGCAGGGATTATACAAAGATATCACAATTGATATCTTTAAATCCCAATACTCGACTATCTCTGGCTTGGTGGTTAAATTACCACCGATTAGTTCAAGGGGCCTCTTTTGTTCGTCCAACCTGCACTGTGATTTCAACAGATGCGAGTCTTTCAGGTTGGGGAGCTGTCTGGGGATCTCTGACAGCACAGGGGGTTTGGAAATCTCAAGAGGCAAGATTACCAATCAATATTTTGGAACTGCGATTTTCAGAGCTCTTCAGTTCTGGCCTCTTCTGAAGAGAGAATCGTTTATTTGTTTTCAGACAGACAATGTCCCAACCGTGGTGTATGTCAATCATCAAGGTGGGACTCACAGTCCTCAGGCTATGAAAAAAGTATCTCGGATACTTGCATGGGCGGAATCCAGCTCCTGTCTAATCTCTGCGGTTCATATCCCAGGTATAGACAATTGGGAAGCGGATTATCTCAGTCACCAGACTTTACATCCGTGAGAATGGTCTCTTCACCCAGAGATGTTTCTTCAGATTGTTCACATATGGGGGCTTCCAGAAATAGATCTGATGGCTTCTCATCTAAACAGGAAACTTCCCAGGTATCTGTCCAGATCCAGGGATCCTCAGGCGGAAGCAGTGGATACGTTGTCACTTCCTTGAAATTATCAACCTGCTTATATCTTTCCGCCTCTAGTTCTTCTTTCAAGAGTGATTTCCAAAATCATAATGGAATGTTCGTTTGTTCTGCTGGTGGCTCAAGCATGGCCACACAGGTTTTGGTTATGCGGATCTTGTTCGGATGTCCAGTTGCCAACTTTGGCTACTTCCGTTAAGGTCAGACCTTCTATCTCAAGGTCCGTTTTACCATCAGGATCTCAAATCATTAAATTTGAAGGTATGAAGATTGAACGCTTAGTGCTTAGTCATAGAGGTTTCTCTGACTCAGTGATCAATACTATGTTGCAGGCTGGTATATCTGTGTCTAGAAAGATTTATTACCGAGTTTGGAAGACTTACTTTTCATGGTGTTCCTCTCATAAGTTCTCTTGGCATTCTTTTAGAATTCCTAGAATTTTACAGTTTCTTCAGGATGGTTTGGATAAGGGTTTGTCTGCAAGTTCCTTGAAAGGACAAATCTCTGCTCTTTCTGTTCTGTTTCACAGAAAAATTGCTAATCTTCCTGACATTCGTTGTTTTGTACAGGCTTTGGTTCGTATCAAGCCTGTCATTAAGTCAATCTCTCCTCCTTGGAGTCTTAATTTGGTTTTGAGAGCTTTACAGGCTCCTCCGTTTGAGCCTATGCATTCTCTGGATATTAAGTTACTTTCTTGGAAAGTATTGTTTCTTTTGGCTATCTCTTCTGCTAGAAGAGTTTCTGAATTATCTGCTCTTTCTTGTGAATCTCCTTTTCTGATTTTTAATCAGGATAAGGCGGTTTTGCGGACTTCATTTACATTTTAACCTAAGGTTGTGAATTCCAACAACATTAGTAGAGAAATTGTTGTCCCTTTGTTGTGTCCCAATCCTAAGAATTCTTTGGAAAGATCTTTGGATGTGGTAAGAGCTTTGAAATATTATGTTGAAGCTACTAAAGATTTCAGAAAGACTTCTAGTCTATTTGTTATCTTTTCTGGTCCTAAGAAAGGTCAGAAAGCTTCTGCTATTATGGCTTCTTGGTTAAAACTTTTGATTCATCATGCTTATGTGGAGTCGGGTAAATCTCCACCTCAGAGGATTACGGCTCATTCTACTAGGTCAGTTTCTACTTCCTGGGCTTTTAAGAATGAAGCTTCTGTTGATCAGATTTGCAAAGCAGCAACTTGGTCTTCTTTGCATAATTTTACTAAATTCTACCATTTTGATGTTTTCTCTTCTTCAGAAGCAGTTTTTGGTAGAAAAGTTCTTCAGGCAGCTTTTTCAGTTTGATTCTTCTGCTTATAATTTCAGTTTTTTTCATTATAAGATTAAAACTTTTTGATTTGGGTTGTGGATGCTTTTTCAGTGGAATTGGCTGTCTTTATTTTTATCCCTCCCTCTCTAGTGACTCTTGCATGGAGTTCCACATCTTGGGTATTTGCTATCCCATACGTCACTAGCTCATGGACTCTTGCCAATTACATGAAAGAAAACATAATTTATGTAAGAACTTACCTTATAAATTCATTTCTTTCATATTGGCAAGAGTCCATGAGGCCCACCCTGTTTATGGTGGTTATGATTTTTTTGTATAAAGCACAATTATTCCAATTCCTTGTTGATGCTTTCACCCCTTTCTTATCACCCCATTTCTTGGCTATTCGTTAAACTGAATTGTGGGTGTGGTGGGGGGTGTATTTATAGGCATTTTGATGTTTGGGAAACTTTGCCCCTCCTTGTAGGAATGTAAATCCCATACCTCACTAGCTCATGGACTCTTGCCAATATGAAAGAAATGACTTTATCAGGTAAGTTCTTACATAAATTATGTTTTTTTGCCTCAGGATAAAAAACCTAAAGGTAAATCTAAAGCTTCTAACCGTTTTCGTTCCTTTCGACATAATAAGGAACAAAAATCGAATCCTTCCTCAAAGGAATCTGTTTCCAATTGGAAGCCTTCCTCAAATTGGAATAAATCCAAGCCATGTAAGAGATCAAAGCCAGCACCCAAGTCCGCATGAAGGTGCAGCCCTCATTCCAGCTCAGCTGGTCGGGGGCAGATTAAGATTTTTCAAAGATGTTTGGATCAGTTCGGTCCAAAATAATTGGATCTAAAGATTTTGAATCAATATGTAAGAGTACCAAATTTCAAGATGGGGACTATAAGGACTATTCTGCCTTTTGTTCAGCAAGGGCATTATATGTCCACAATAGACTTACAGGATGCATATCTTCATATTCCTATTCATCCGGATCACTATCAGTTCCTGAGATTCTCTTTTCTAGACAAGCATTACCAATTTGTTGCTCTTCCTTTTGGCCTAGCGACAGCTCCAAGAATCTTTTCAAAGGTTCTCAGTGCCCTACTCTCTGTAATCAGAGAGCAGGGTATTGCGGTGTTTCCTTATTTGGACAATATCTTGGTACTCGCTCAGTCTTTACGTTCTGCAGAATCTCACACAAATCAACTAGTGTTGTTTCTTCAAAGACATGGTTGGAAGATCAATTTGCCAAAAAGTTCTTTTTAGGTTTTCAGATAGATTCAGCGTCCATGACTTTGCCTCTAACAGACAAGAGACGTTTGAAATTGGTTGCAGCCTGTCGGAACCTTCAGTCTCAGTCATTCCCTTCAGTGTCTATGTGCAGGGAAGTTTTAGGTCTCATGACTGCAGCATCGGACGCGATCCCGTTTTCTCGTTTTCATATGAGACCTCTCCAGCTTTGTATGCTGAATCAATTATACAAGGATATCACAATTAATATCCTTAAATCCCAATGTTCGACTTTCTCTGACTTGGTGGTTAGATCACCATCGTATAATTCTAGGGGCCTCTTTTGTTCGTCCAACCTGGACTGTGATTACAACAGATGTGAGTCTTTCAGGTTGGGGAGCTGTTTGGGGATCTCTGACAGTACAAGGGGTTCAAGAGGCGAGATTACCAATCAATATTTTGGAACTTCTGTGAAATTCTCAGGGCTCTTCAGTTTTGGCCTCTGTTGAAGAGAGAACCGTTCATTTGTTTTCAGCCAGACAATATTACAACTATGGCACATGTCAATCATCAGGGTGGGACTCACAGTCCTCAAGCTATGAAAGCAGTATCCTGGATACTTGTTTGGGCGTAATCCAGCTCGCGTCTAATTTCTGCAGTTTATAACCCAGGTATAGACAATTGGGAAGCGGATTATCTCAGTCGTCAGACTTTACATCCGGGAGAATGGTCTCTCCACCCAGATGTTTTCTCAAATTGTTCAGATGTGAGGGCTTCCAGAAATAGATCTGATGGCTTCTCATCTAAACAAAAAACTTCCCAGGTACCTGTCCAGGTCCAGGGATCCTCAGGTGGAAGCAGTGGATGCGTTGACACTTCCTTGGTGTTATCAACCGGCTTATATTTACCCACCTCTAGTTCTTCTTCCAAGAGTGATCTCCAAAATCATCATGGAGCAATCGTTTGTGCTGCTGGTGGCTCAAGCATGGCCTCACAGGTTTTGGTATGCGGATCTTGTTCGGATGTCAAGTTGCCAACCTTGGTCACTTCCATTAAGGCCAGACCTTCTTTCTCAAGGTCCGTTTTTCCATCAGGATCTCAAATCATTAAATTTGAAGGTATGGAAATTGAACGCTTAGTGCTTAGTCATAGAGGTTTCTCTGACTCGGTGATTAATACTATGTTGCAGGCTCGTAAATCTGTCTCTAGAAAGATATATTATCGAGTTTGGAAGACTTACTTTTCATGGTGTTCTTCTCATAAATTCTCTTGGCGTTCTTTTAGAATTCCTAGAATTTTACAGTTTCTTCAGAATGGTTTGGATAAAGGTTTGTCTGCAAGTTCCTTGAATGGACAAAACTCTGCTCTTTCTGTTTTATTCCAAAGGAAAATTGCTAAACTTCCTGATATTCATGGTTTTGTACAGGCTTTGGTTCGTATCAAGCCTGTCATTAAATCAATCTCTCCTCCTTGGAGTCTTATTTTGGTTTTGAAGGCTTTACAGGCTCCTGCATTTGAGCATATGCATTCTTTGGACAATAAACTACTTTGTGGGAAAGTGTTGTTCCTTTTGGCCATCTCTTCTGCTAGAAGAGTTTCTGAATTATCCGCTCTCTTGTGAATCTCCTTTTTTTATTTTTCAGCAGGATGTCACGCATGTATGTGTTTACACCTTTAACTCTCTCTGCTCTCCCTATTTAAGGCCCCTCCTCTCCTACCTCTTTGCTAGGTAATTTGCCATTGTGGATATTTGTCTCTCATCCGTGCATCTGCAATAGCCTCTCAGTATTTGGATGTTCTAACCTATAACGGCTCTTCAGTACCTACAGTTTTCATTAACTGTCTACAAGCTTCTACAGGCTGTACTTTGTATCTGTTTTATATTTCAGCAAATACGCTTTGTTCACCTTCCAAATCTCCTCCAGATCCTGCTCATTCTCTCCTGCACGCTGCTCTCATGTGGGGCCGATGATGTCACACAGCTGAACCGCACACCTCTGTCCGTCAAGCCGTACATTTGGAACCTGCAGCAGAAGTACGGTACAGTTCCTTAAACCTCATCCTGCATATTTAAGTTGGATTACAACTGTTATGTTATACTTAAGACTGCCTAAACTGCCTTGTCATCTTATTTCTGAGCTTGCACTATAACTGCTGTCTGTAGACACACGCTGTGTGTATATTAACAAGCTCTCTAACATTCTGTCTGCTGCATGTTCGCTGTGTGTATATATATATATATATATATATATATATATATAACCTACAGGAATTAACCCAGTGATTATGAGCATTCTCCTCCATTCATGTTTATCTGCTCATTACCTTTAACATACCAGTACCAAATTGGAGCTTTTCCATAAGCCTCATTGCATTTTCCAGAACTTACTCTGTCATAAGGAATCTTAGCAAGTGCTTTATATATATATATAAGTAATAGCACACTCCTCTTTGCTTAATTTGTAATACCTCCTATAAAATGACTATATCGTCATCCCTCAGTCTATGAGCATAGCAGGACAATACATACAATCTAGTCCGCGGTCTGGTGTGAGACTGAGTGGCAAGAACAGGAGTTGATTGAGAATTCATGGAATTTTTTTAACACATAATTCCATCAGCCTCGGGAAGCCTTACATATTACCTAGCCTTAAAAAACAGAATTCCCAATCAGCTATGGATCTCACTGAGCTTTCAAATCGTGTGGGTGCTCTCTCCCAGAACATGGATTTGATATTGCAGGGTCTTATAGAGATTCAGACCGAACATGAACATCTCAGAAAGTTTATAAGTGATCATCTTTCACAAAAAGATTCCACTGTTGATAACCTCCCCGAACCACAGGTATGCCCACCTGAGAAATTCACTGGAATAAGAGCACATTTCAGAGAGTTTAACCCTTTAAGGACACAGCTTTCAGTTTGCTCAATTGTTTTATGACGGAAAAATTCCGTCATATGTCCTTAAGAGGTTAAAAATTCTTGCACTTAATTTTTTTTCTCTAAAACCAAGAACCTATCCTAACGATAAAATCAAGGTGTTGACTGTCATATCCTACCTCTCTGGAGAACCCAGGAAATGGGCTAATACTTTCTATAAAAACGACCCCTTACTAAACTCTCTAGACAACTTCTTTCAGGCCATGTCTGTTCTCTATGAAGACTGAGACAAACAAAATACTGCTGAATCCTCCATCTGTGCCCTCCACCAGGGTAAGAGACCGGTGGAGGAGTATATCACTGATTTTAAAAGCTGGGCACCTGATACCCAATGGAACTCTGCAGCCCTAAGGAATCAGTACCGGTTGGGTCTATCCGATCCAATAAAGGATGAGCTGGCCCATGCTGTCCTACCATCTGATTTGGATACTCTTATACTATTGAGCATTTCAATAGATCAATGTTTATGAGAGAGAAGATCAGAGAAGGCATCAACCGAACCTATGACTAGGAGATCCTATTCCTACATGCCATCACTACCTAACAGGAGTTCAGAAGAGCCTATGGAGATTTCCTTTGTAAAAGGGCCTTTAAAAGCTGAGGAAAAAGCTAGACGCAGGCTACACAACCTCTGCCTGTACTGTGCTGCAAAGGATCATGGGGTAAAAGACTGTCCTAGTCTTCTAAAGCTAAAAAAGGGTAAGATTCCTAACCATTTGCATCCTCCAATTCCTAACAATATGTCCTCTTCACATTTCTCCCTCTCTGTCTCCCTACAGTGGGATCTCCATCATTCTACAACGCAAGCAGTGATTGATTCTGGAGCCACCAGCAATTTTTATTGATTATGAGTTTGTGCACTGTAACAATATTCCTTTAATAAAGAAAAAATAATTCACTAGCAATAACTGTAGTTGATGGTTCATTGATTAAATCTGGTCCCATAACGCATAATACTATTCGTTTAACAGTTTCTTCCATTCATGTTGAATTTTGTATATTTGAAGTTATTTCCACGTCCCTATTCCCTGTTATCTTAGGTTTACCTTGGCTAAAAACCCATAAACCCTCTAATGATTGGGCCAAGAATTTAATCCTCTTTGACTCCGCATTTTGTACTAAAACTTGTTTACCCAACCTTACTCATACAATTATGCAAACGTTGGATTGTGACATCCCTGTCTGCTATAAGGATTATTCTGACATATTTGACAGGGTAGAGACACAGAATCTACCTCCCCACAGGTCATATGACTGTCCCATTGATTTACTCACCATTTCTTCCATCCCATACGGTCACATATTTCCTATGTCAGAACCTGAACTCAAACACCTCAAGGAGTATTTAGATCACAACCTAAAAAAGAGCTTTATTAGACCCTCAACCTCACCAGCAGGTGCTGGAATGTTCTTTGTTAGAAATAAGGACCAAAGCCTCAGACCAATAATAGACTACAGGGAGTTAAATTAACGCACAAGGAAGAACAGATACCCTTTACCCTTAATCCCTGAATTGATCGAGCATTTACGGGGAGCCAAAAAATACACCAAGTTAGATCTCAGGGGTGCTTATAATCTCGTCAGAATCAGAAAGGGAGATGAATGGTTGACTGCGTTCCGAACAAGGTATGGCTTGTTCGAGTACACAGTCATGCCCTTTGGACTCTGCAACGCCCCTGCCACCTTCCAGTGTTTTATGAACGATATCTTTCGTGACCTCTTAGACATCTGCATGGTGATTTATTTAGATGACATTCTGATATATTCAGACTCTACAGAAAATCACATTGAGCATGTACGTTTAGTTCTCTCCAGATTATGGGCAAACTCTCTTTACACCAAGGGTGAAAAGTGTATTTTTAATACCAACACCTTTTCTTTTTGGGGTATAACATCTCCCCTTCTGGAATGCACATGGAGACTAATAAAGTTGAGGCCATTACCAAATGGCCTATCCCTACATCAAAAAAGAGGTTAAAAAATTTCTTGGCTTTGCCAATTTTTATAGAAAATTAATCAGAGGATTTTCTACTATAATTAAACCCCTCACTACCCTGACAAAATGGCATGCAAATTTTCATGGAATTCCCAAGCTGATCAGGCTTTCAAATTATTAAAAGAAAAATTTATCACAGCCCCAATCTTGCAATTCCCTGACCCAAACTTACAATACTTTTTAGAAGTAGACGCCTCAGATTATGCCATAGGTGCCATCCTATCTCAAAGGAGGTCCGCATCAGATTCCCTTCATCCAGTATCCTTCTTCTCTAAGCTCATGAATAACACTGAATACAATTATACTATAGGGGAAAAGGAATTACTTGCCATTAAGGCGTCACTGGAATTCTGGAGGCATTTACTCAAAGGCACTTCAGAACCCATTATTATCTACACGGACCACTGAAATCTGCAATACTTAAAAACCAATTAAACGTTAAGTTCAAGACAAGTCCGATGGAGCCTTCTATTCTCTAGGTTTAACTACCTAATTACCTATAGACCTGGTAGCAAGAACATGAAGGCAGACGCCTTGTCTAGAAAAGATCCTAAACCTCCATACGATCTCACGCCCCATCCAATAATACCCCAAGATCGTATTATCGCTCTTACCACTCATAATACTGACCATATTAAATCCCATCAAGAAAGAGATGCCTCATCTTCTCTACTTCTTAGGAAAGCTCCGGATGGACTGTTATACTACAAACAACAACTATATATACATCCTACTCTCAGGGATGAGATACTTAGATCTGCACATAATTCTCTCTTGTCTGGTCACCCTGGGATAAGGAAGACCTTACATCTCATACAAAGAGATTTCTGGTGGCCGAAAATGATCCACACTTTGGCTAAATATATCCAAATGTGTTCTATCTGCTGTACTTCAAAACCTCAAAAGACCCATACATATGGTTTCCTGTTATCCATGCCCATTGCGGACAGACCTTGGCAAGCAATAGCCATGGACTTTATCATTGAGTTACCTCCTTCCTCTAATTATAACACTATATTAGTGGTAAATGATTTATTCTCAAAAATGGCTTCATATCAATTATCTCATAGGACTGAAAGTATATCACCTCTTGTAAATGACACAATCAACACCTTGGCTCTGGGGTTTACCATCCTCAAAGAAACTCTACAAGTAGCACAAGCCAAACAAAAATCTTATTACGATCTCAGCAGAACACCGGCTCCCGATTATAAACCAGGGGATAACGTATGGCTCTCTACTAAGTTTCTAAAACTCCAAATACCCAGCAAGAAACTCAGTAGTCTATTCGTTGGACCTTTTCCTATATTAAAAATCATCAACCAGAATGCTGTCACTCTTCAACTACCCCCTTCTTATAAATGCCATCCGACCTTTCATGTTTCTCTACTGAAACCCTATCACCCTGTAAGACCTCAGACCCAACACCCCTCAGTTTTGTTTGTACCTCCAGAGGATTTGGAATATGAGGTTGAAGTTATTCTAGACTCTTGTGATCACAGAAAGGTCTTACAATACTTAGTCCGATGGAAAGGTTACAATGCTGAAGAGGATTCTTGGGAACCATCTATCAACATAGCTGCTCCTCGCCTAGTGTCAAAGTTCCATAGGCGTCATCCTGACCGCCCTAGACCGTTATCCACTGAGCGGCTCTTTAAAGGGGGTGTTCTGTCACACATGTATGTGTGTACACCTTTAACTCTCTCTGCTCTCCCTATTTAAGGCCCCTCCTCTCCTATCTCTTTGCTAGGTAATTTGCCATTGTGGACATTTATCTCTCATCCATGCCTCTGCAACTAGCTTCTCAGTATTTGGTTGTTCTAGCCTATAACGGCTCTTCAGTACCTACAGTTTTCATTAACTGTCTACAAGCTTCTACAGGCTGTACTTTGTATGTGTTTTGTATTTCAGCAAATACGCTTTGTTCACCTTCCAAATCTCCTCCGGATCCTGCTCATTCTCTCCTGCATGCTGCTCTCATGCGGCGCCGATGACGTCACATAGCTGAGCTGCACACCTCTGTCCATCAAGCCGAATATTTGGAACCTGCAGCAGAAGTACGGTACAGTTCCTTAAACCTCATCCTGCATATTTAAGTTGGATTACAACTGTTATGTTATACTTAAGACTGTCTAAACTGCCTTGTCATCTTATTTCTGAGCTTGCACTATAACTGCTGTCTGTAGCCACACGCTGTGTGTATATTAACAAGCTCTTTAACATTCTGTCTGCTGCATGTTCGCTGTGTATATATATATATATATATATATATATATATATATATATATATATATATATATATATATATATATATATATAACCTACAGGAATTAACCCAGTGATTATGAGCATTCTCCTCCATTCATGTTTATCTGCTCATTACCTTTAACATACCAGTACCAAATTGGAGCTTTTCCATAAGCCTCATTGCCTTTTCCAGAACTCAATCTGTCTTAAGGAATCTTAGCAAGTGATTTATATATATAAGTAATAGCATACTCCTCTTTGCTTAATTTGTTATACCTCCTTTAAAATGACTATATCGTCATCCCTCTAGCAGGACTATACATAAAATCTATAGTCAGCGGTCTGGTGTGAGACTGAGTGGCAAGAACAGGAGTTGATTGAGAATTCAGGGAATTATTTAACACATAATTCCATCAGCCTCGGGAAGCCTTACACAGGATAAGGCAGTTTTGCTGACTTCATTTAAATTCTTACCTAAGGTTGTGAATTCTTACAACATTAATAGAGAAGTTGTTGTCCCTTCTTTGTGTCCTAATCCTAAGAATTCTTTGGAGAGATATTTACATTATTTGGATGTGGTGAGAGCTCTGAAATATTATGTTGAAGCCACTAAAGATTTCAGGAAGATTTCTAGTCTATTTATTATCTTTTCTGGTTCCAGGAAAGGTCAGAAGGCTTCTGCCGTTTCTTTGGCATCGTGGTTAAAGGGACAGTCAAAACTCGAGGTAACATTATGCGATATTGAAAAATTAAAAAACGAAGATCTGCCTGCACTATACCCCTTCTGCCTTGCCTACTTGCTTCTTGTAGTAATCACCGTTGATAACTTCTCTAATACGAGGTAAATATGGCAGCCTAACTCCCCCCACTGTTACATAGCTACCTTCTTCTTCAAAGATCCGATGGAAAGGTTACAATGCTGAAGAGGATTCTTGGGAACCACCTATCAACATAGCTTTGTTCACCTTCCAAATCTCCTCCGGATCCTGCTCATTCTCTCCTGCATGCTGATCTCATGCGGCGCCGATGACGTCACATAGCTGATCTGCACACCTCTGTCCATCAAGCCGAATATTTGGAACCTGCAGCAGAGGCACAGAACAGTTCCTTAAACCTCATCCTGCATATTTAAGTTGGATTACAACTGTTATGTTATACTTAAGACTGTCTAAACTGCCTTGTCATCTTATTTCTGAGCTTGCACTATAACTGCTGTCTGTAGCCACACACTCGCCTAGATTTAGAGTTCTGCGTTAGGGTTAAAAAGCAGCGTTAAGGGGTCCTAACGCTGCTTTTTAATGCCCACTGGTATTTAGAGTCAGCCAGGAAAAGGTCTACCACTCACTTTCTTTCCACGACTCGAGGCTACCGCAGATCCCCTTACGTCAATTGCGTATCCTATCTTTTCTATGGGATTTGCCTAACGCTGGTATTACGAGTCTTGGAAGAAGTGAGCGGTAGAGCCTATATCGACAAGACTCCAAACGCAAAATAAAATCTGTAGTTAAATGGACAGTCAAGTATAAATTAAACTTTCATTATTCAGATAGGACTTTTAATTTTAATTGACTATCCAATTTACTTTTATCATCAAATTTGCTTTTTTCTCTTGGTATTCTTAGTCTAAACTAAACATAGGTATGCTCATATGCTAATTTCTAAGCCTTTGAGGGCTGCCTCTTATCACAGGCTTTTTAAATCTCTTTTCAACACAAAGAGACAGAAAGTACACGTGGGCCATATAGATAACACTGTGTTCAGGCACAGAAAGTTATTTAAGATCTAGCACAATACAATGCTAAATTTAAGATAATAGATAATAAACAGGGGAATGAGTAATAAAGGGATTATCTATCTTTTAAAACAATAATAATTCTATGGTTGACTGTCCCTTTAAGAGCTTTATGGGCTAACGCGGGAACATAAAGCTCTTAACTACTGTGCTATAAAGTACACTAACACCCATAAACTACCTATGAACCCCTAAACCGAGGTCCCCCCACATCGCAAACCCTATACTAATCTTTTTTAACCCCTAATCTGCCGACCGGACATCGCCGCCACCTACATTATCCCTATGAACCCCTAATCTGCTGCCCCTAACATCGCCACCACCTATATTATATTTATTACCCCCCTATTGTGCCAAAGTAATCAGCTCTTTTACCTGTAAAAAAAAATACAACCCCCCCAACATTAAAACCCACCACCCACATACCCCTACTCTAACCCACCCAAACTCCCTTAAATAAACCTAACACTAACCCCCTGAAGATCTCCCTACCTTGAGTCGTCTTCACCCAGCCAAGCCGAATTCTTCATCCAAGCGGAGCAAGAGGAGGTCCTCCATCCGGTAGAAGTCTTCATCCAAGTGGGGCAGAAGAGGTCTTCCATCCGATTGAAGTGTTCACCCAAGCAGCATCTTCTATCTTCATCCATCCAGAGCGGAGCGGCAGCATCCTGAAGACCTCCGACGTGGAACATCCATCCTGGCCGTCGACTGAACGACGAATGACGGTTCCTTTAAATGACGTCATCCAAGATGGTGTCCCTCGAATTCCGATTGGCTGATAGGATTCTATCAGCCAATCGGTATTAAGGTAGGAAAATTCTGATTGGCTGATTCAATCAGATTGAAGTTCAATCCGATTGGCTGATCCAATCGGATTGACCTCACATTCTATTGCTTCTTCCGATCAGCCAATAGAATGTGAGGTCAATTTGATTGGCTGAATGAATCAGCCAATCAGAATTTTCCTACCTTAATTCTGATTGGCTGATAGAATCCTATCAGCCAATCGGAATTCGAGGGACGCCATCTTGGATGACGTCATTTAAAGGAACCGTCATTCGTCGTTCAGTCGTCGGCCAGGATGGATGTTCCGCGTCGGAGGTCTTCAGGATGCTGCCGCTCCATTCCGTATGGATGAAGATAGAAGATGCCGCTTGGATGAACACTTCAATCGGATGGAAGACCTCTTCTGCCCCACTTGGATGAAGACTTCTACCGGATGGAGGACCTCTTCTTGCTCCGCTTGGATGAAGAATTCGGCTCGGCTGGGTGAAGGCGACTCAAGGTAGGGAGATCGTAAGGGGGTTATTGTTAGGTTTATTTAAGGGGGGTTTGGGTGGGTTAGAGTAGGGGTATGTGGGTGGTGGGTTTTAATGTGGGGGGGGTTGTATTTTTTTTTTACAGTATTACAGAACAGGGTGGAGTGAGTGCACCTTAAAGTATAAAATATGTGATTTTTAAGAGAGCTCTAAACCCAACATTAAGACAAAAGTTCCTCCAAACAGTTGTCAGTGAGGTAAATAATTAAAACAGGTGAGGGGAGCTATTATATGTCTAAAGATAAGTAAATATGTATATAATACTGATATATGTAGAATAAAAGTGAGTGTCTATGTAGACTGAAAAATATATATACTTTCGCTTAGTATACTCCATACCATTGTTCTATACTAAGCGAAAGTATATATATTTTTCAGTCTACATAGACACTCACTTTTATTCTACATATATCAGTATTATATACATATTTACTTATCTTTAGACATATAATAGCTCCCCTCACCTGTTTTAAATATTTTTTTTTACAGGTAAAAGAGCTGATTACTTTGGGGCAATGCCCCGCAAAAAGCCCTTTTAAGGGCTGGTAAAAGAGCTGATTACTTTGTAATTTAGAATAGGGTAGGGCATTTTATTATTTTGGGGGGCTTTTTTATTTTATTAGGGGGCTTAGATTAGGTGTAATTAGTTTAAACTTCTTGTAATTCTTTTTTATTTTCTGTAATTTAGTGTTTGTTTGTTTTTGTATTATAGTTTAGTTTATTTAAATGTATTTTAGTTTAGCTAATTGTAGGTAATTTATTTATTTAATTTATTGATAGTGTAGTGTTAGGTGTAATTGTAACTTAGGTTAGGATTTATTTTACAGGTAATTTTGTAATTATTTTAACTAGGTAGCTATTAAATAGTTATTAACTATTTAATAGCTATTGTACCTAGTTAAAATAAATACAAAGTTGCCTGTAAAATAAATATAAATCCTAAAATAGCTACAATGTAACTATTAGTTAAATTGTAGCTATATTAGGGTTTATTTTATAGGTAAGTATTTAGTTTTAAATAGTTTAATAATTTATTTAATTATAGTAAATTTATTTAGATTCATTTAAATTATATTTAAGTTAGGGGGGTGTTAGGGTTAGACTTAGGTTTAGGGGTTAATAACTTTATTATAGTAGCGGCGACATTGGGGATGGGAGATTAGGGGTTAATAATTGTAGGTAGGTGGCGGCGATGTTAAGGAGGGCAGATTAGGGGTTAATACAATTTATTATAGTGTTTGCGAGGCGGGAGTGCGGCGGTTTAGGGGTTAATACATTTATTATAGTGGCGACGAGGTCCGGTCAGCAGATTTAGGGGTTAGGTAGGTACGTTGGGGGGGGACAGATTAGGGGTTAATAAATATAATATAGGGGCAGCAGATTAGGGGTTCATAGCGATAATGTAGGTCGCGGCGGTGTCCGGATCGGCAGATTAGGGGTTAATAATAAAATGCAGATATCAGCGATAGCGGGGGCGGCAGATTAGGGGTTAATAAGTGTAATGTTAGGGGTGTTTAGACTCGGGGTTCATATTAGGGTGTTAGGTGTAGACTTAGAGAGTGTTTCTCCATAGGAAACAATGGGGCTGCGTTAGGAGCTGAACGCTGCTTTTTTTGCAGGTGTTAGGTTTTTTTTCAGCCAGCTCAGCCCCATTGTTTCCTATGGGGATATTGTGCACGAGCACGTTTTTCCAGCTTACCGCTAGTATGGTATTGAGGGTTGAAGTGGAGCTAAATTATGCTCAACGCTCCCTAATCTGAGGCTAACGCAGCCATTCAAACAACTCTAAATACCAGCGTTGTCTTAAGGGTACGCTGGAAAAAAAGGAGCGTTAGCACCGCGGGTGTTTACTGACAAAACTCTAAATCTAGGCGACTGTGTGTATATTAACAAGCTCTCTAACATTCTGTCTGCTCAGTCAATCAGAATCCGCGCTTGCAATTTCTGACCGAGGATTGGATTCTGATTGGCTGATCATTTGAAGAAGAAGGTAGCTACGTAACGGTGGGGGGAGTTCGGCTGCCATATTTACCTCGCATTAGAGAAGTTATCGACGGTGATTACTACAAGAAGCAAGTAGGCATGGCAGAAGGGGTATAGTGCAGGCGGATCTTTGTTTTTTATTTTTCAATATCGCATAATGTTACCTCGAGTGTTGATTCATCAAGCTTATTTGGAGTTGGGTAAAACCCCGCCTCAGAGAATTACAGCTCATTCTACTAGATCAGTTTCCACTTCTTGGGCTTTTAAGAATGAAGCTTCAGTTGATCAGATTTGCAAAGCAACAACTTGGTCTTCTTTGCATACATTTACTAAATTCTACCGTTTTGATGTATTTGCTTCTTCGGAAGCAGTTTTTGGTAGGAAAGTTCTTCAGGCAGCTGTTTCAGTTTGATCCTTCTGCTTATGATTTAAGTTTTTATTTTTATTTTTTGAGAATAATTTATGTAAGAACTTACCTGATAAATTCATTTTTTTCATATTGACAAGAGTCCTTGAGGCCCCCACCCTTTTTATGGTGGTTATGATTTTTTTGTATAAATCACAATTATTTCCAAATTCCTTTGTTGATGCTTTTTACTCCTTTCTTTATCACCCCACTACTTGGCTATTCATTAAACTGAATTGTGGGTGTGGTGAGGGGTGTATTTATAGGCATTTTGAGGTTTGGGAAACTTTGCCCCTCCTGATAGGATTGCGTATCCCATACGTCACTAGCTCATGGACTCTTGCCAATATGAAAGAAATGAATTTATCAGGTAAGTTCTTACATAAATTATGTTTCTTTCATGTAATTAGCAAGAGTCTATGAGCTAGTGACGTATGGGATATACATTCCTACCAGGAGGGGCAAAGTTTCCCAAACCTCAAAATGCCTATAAATACACCCCTCACCACACCCACAATTCAGTCTTACAAACTTTGCCTCCCATGGAGGTGGTGAAGTAAGTTTGTGCTAGATTCTACGTTGATATGCGCTTTGCAGCAGGCTGAAGCCCGGTTTTCCTCTCAGAGTGCAGTGAATGTCAGAGGGATGTGAAGAGAGTATTGCCTATTTGAATACAATGGTCTTCCTCTAGGGGATCTATTTCATAGGTTCTCTGTTATCGGTCATAGAGATTTCTTCTCCTACCTCCCTTTTCAGATCGACAATATACTCTTATATACCATTATCTCTACTGATTCTCGTTTCAGTACTGGTTTGGCTATCTACTATATGTAGATGAGTGTCCTGGGGTAAGTAAGTCTTATTTTTTGTGACACTCTAAGCTATGGTTGGGCACTTTATTTGTAAAGTTCTAAATATATGTCTTTAAACTTATATTTGCAATGATTCAGGATAATCAGTATTCCTTCATTCAGACTGTCAGTTTCATTATTTGGGATAATGCATATGAATATATATATTTTTTTTTCTTACCTTGAAAATTTTCAATTGACTCTTTTTTCTCTGCGGGCTGTTAGGCTCGCGGGGGCAGAAAATGCTTCATTTTATTGCGTAATTTTTGGCGCAAAATTTGGTCATTTCCGGCGCCGTAGTTGACGCCGGAAGTTGTTTGTAGTTACGTCATTTTTTTGACGCATGTGTATTCAGACGTTTTTTTTGCGCCAAAAAATGTGGGCGTCGGTTTCGGCGTCAGAGGATGTGGCGTCATACTTGGCGCCAAAAGATATGGGCATTGTATTTGGCGCCAATAATGTGGGTGTCATACTTGGCGCCAAAAATGTGGGCGTCTTTTTTGTTCCACTTTTTCTCACATTATTTAAGTCTCATATTTTTGCTGCTTCTGGTTGCTAGAGGCTTGTTTGTTTTGTATTTTTCTCCCATTCCTGAAACTGTCATTTAAGGAATTTGATAATTTTGCTTTATATGTTGTTTTTTTCTATTACATATTGCAAGATATTTCGCATACTGTTCCTGAATCAGAACATGCTAACGGATTCCTGTTGACTGATATCAGTCCTACCAAAGCTAAGTTCATTTATTTTAATGTTATGAATGTTTATCTTTAGCTATGGTTTGTAATAACTTATCATGATAAACTTTTACATGCAGAATCTATTAGTATTTATGCTTCATATATTGCTATTCTTTTTACATCTTATGTACAAGATATACTTAGAAATTTATAAGAATATTTTTCTGATTCTATGTTAAAGGCTTTGTCTGACATCCTGCCTTGTAATAACATTTTTAGGTCTTTTTCAAACTTCTTTTTTAGTTGATGAAGTTTCAAATGACCAACAATATACTGAATTATCCTTCTCTGATGGTGTTTTTTCTCATTCAGAATTTTCTTCATCAGATATTGACACTAACAAATCTACTTTTTTATTTTTATTAGAGCACGTTTGTTCTTTGTTGAAAAGGTGTTGATTATTTTGGATATTGAGGTAACTAGTTCTTTTTCAAGACTAGCTAACATTTTATTTCTGCTTATTAATTTTCTGTGTTTTCAGAGGGTTTTTTCCAGTTTCTGATACTAGGGAATGGAATAGGCTGAGAATTTTCTTTTATTCCTTCTTCAAGGGTTTTAAATTATATTCTTTGCCGGCAGGTAGTTTTCAGTTTTGAGGGTTCCCCAATTTAATGGGGCTATCTCTACTCCTGCTAAATATGCTATTGTTTCTATAGCAAAGTAGTATTTATTTTTTTTCCTTCAGATGGTTGTATCTTATTTAAGGAAAATTATTTATTTTCAGGTACTTTTCTTGGACCTGTAATTTATTTGGATGATGTTGCAATTGCTTCATTTTTCTGTTTGGATACTTTAAGATCAAGTATCGGATTATGATTTATTTAGCATTGTTAAAGGGACAAAATCTACTGCTCATTTGAAGTTCAGACTAAGTGCTATTGCATTGTTTTGTTTTCTTGCATTTGTTGATTATGCAAGTCCAGTGTCTTGACTGGTCCTTTAACTTGATTAACATGCTAATAATTTCATTTGTGTCTTCATTTTATTGAATATTTTCGCAAATGAGGTTTAATCTATGTCTTTAGCTGTTTTAGCTAGAAGAATTTTGTGATTTCTAAAAAATCCATATTTATTTTTTTCCAAGATAATCAATTATTTGGTTCATAATTGGATTCAATTCTTAACTGCTACTCTGGGCTTCAAGATTGAGTTCTAAGACTAAAACTTTAAGCTTATATTAGTTTTGTTGTTCTTACTAAGGAACAAAATCCTAAATTCTTACCCAAGTAACATGTTTTTTATTGGAAGTTTTTTCAGTTCAAAATCAGCTCCCTAAATTTGCATGTATGTGTGCCGTATTCCAGCTTGGCTGGTAAGGGGCAGGTTAAGACTTTTTTGAAATTTGTTTGGTTCTATTCGGTCCGGTCCAAATTTCTTAGATTTTGGGTACAGAATAAGATTCAGAGTAAAACCGTCCGTGAGAAGTCTTTTTTTCTCTATTATATTCCAGCTATTCCAGTAAGGCTAACACATTCCTTAAGTATGTTTCAGACCTATATATTTTGGGTATTGGTGAAGCACGGCTGGTCACCCGTTGGGGCTCAAGCGCTGCTCAGACTTGGAGTTTTCTGGGGTATTTATTCCAGTTCCATTTTTAGGAAAATGGTTTGGGGGTTTTATTCAAGACTAAACATTGTTCTAAAGATAGAAAATCTTTTTGAATTGTCATATAAGTATACCATCTTTTAGAATGGTGTTTATATGGTCTATTTTGCCTTTTTTGGTCAGTGATGCATTATTTGTTTACAATAGATACAATAGATGCATACCTTCTGTTTTCATTTCAGATTATTTTTATTTTCTGAGATTCTCTTTTTTGACAAAGCAATTTGTTGCTTTTCCTTCTGGTCTAGCGACAGTTCTAAGAATCTTTTCAAGGTTCTCAGTTTTCCTTATTTGGACGGTCTCGTGGTACTGGCTCAGTCTTTTCGTTCTGCGGAATCTCATACGATTTAACTTGTTGTTTCCTCAAGTCATGGTTAGAGGATCTTTTTATCAAAAGCTCCTTGATTCCTCTCACACAGGGGTCACCTTTTTTTAGGTTTCCAGATAGATTGTGTCAATGTCTTTGTCCCTAACAGACAAGTGACAATTTACTGGGTTCCGTTTGTCGGAATCTTCAGTCTCTATTATTTCCTTTAGTTGCTATATATGCATGGAAGTTTTAGGTCTCATGGCTGCAGCATTGGATTCAATTACCTTTGCTCATTTTCATAGGAAACCTTTCCAGTTTTCTTATGCTGAATAATGGTGCAGGGATTCTAGGATATCACTTTTTATATCTTTGAATCCTAATGTTAACTATCTTTGTTCGGTGGTTAAGTTCAGCTTCATTTAGTTCTACGGGTCTCTTCGGTTCTTTCAACCTAGACCATGATCTTTACAGATGCGAGTCTTTCAGGTTGGGAGGCTATCTGAGGATCTCTGTCAGCACAAGGGGTTTTGGAAATCTCAGGAGGCGAGATTACCACTCAACATTTTGGAACTCTGTGCGATTTTCAGAGCTCTTCAGTTCTGGCCTCTTCTGAAGAGAGAATCGTTTATTTGTTTTCAGACAGACAATGTCACAACCGTGGCGTATGTCAATCATCAAGGGGGGACTCACAGTCCTCAGGCTATGAAAGAAGTATCTTGGATACTTGTATGGGTGGAATCCAGCTCCTGTCTAATTTCTGTGGTTCATATCCCAGGTATAGACAATTGGGAAGCGGATTATCTCAGTCGCCAGATGTTACATCCGGGCGAATGGTCTCTTCATCCAGACATATTTCTTCAGATTGTTCAAATCTGGGGACTTCCAGAAATAGATCTGATGGCCTCTCATCTAAACAAGAAACTTCCCAGGTATCTGTCCAGATCCAGGGATTCTCAGGCGGAAGCAGTGGACGCGTTGTCACTTCCTTGGAATTATCATCCTGCTTATATTTTTCTGCCTCTAGTTCTTCTTCCAAAAGTGATTTCCAAAATCCTAATGGAGCGGTCATTTGTACTGCTGGTGGCTCCAGCATTGCCTCACAGGTTTTGGTATACGGATCTCGTTCGGATGGCCAGTTGCCAACCTTGGACACTTCCGTTAAGGCCAGACCTTCTGTCTCAAGGCCCATTTTTTTCCATCAGAATCTCAAATCATTAAATTTGAAGGTATGGAAATTGAACGCTTAATTCTTAGTCATAGAGGGTTTTCTGACTCAGTAATTAATACTATGTTACAGGCTCGTAAATTTGTGTCTAGGAAGATCTATTACCGAGTCTGGAAGACTTACATTTCTTGGTGTTCTTCACATAAATTCTCTTGGTTTTCTTTTAGAATTCCTAGAATTTTTCAATTTCTTCAAGATGGTTTGGATAAGGGTTTGTCTGCAAGTTCCTTGAAAGGACAAATCTCTGCTCTTTATGTTCTTTTTCCACAGAAAGATTGCTAATCATCCTGATATTCATTGTTTTGTACAGGCTTTGGTTTGTATCAAGCCTGTCATTAAGTCAATCTCTCCTCCTTGGAGTCTCAATTTGGTGCTGAGGGCTTTACAGGCTCCTCCGTTTGAACCTATGCATTCTCTGGACATTAAATTACTTTCTTGGAAAGTATTGTTCCTTTTGGCTATCTCTTCTGCTAGAAGAGTTTCTGAGTTATCTGCTCATTCTTGTGAATCTCCTTTTCTGATTTTTCATCAGGATAAGGCAGTGTTACGGACTTCATTTAAATTTCTACCTAAGGTTGTGAATTCTAACGTCATTAGTAGAGAAATTGTTGTCCCTTCATTGTGTCCAAATCCTAAGAATTCTCTAGAGAGGTTCTTTGCATTCTTTGGATATAGTTAGAGTTTTGAAATATTATTTTGAAACTTCTAAAGATTTTAGAACGACTTCTAGTCTGTTATCTTTTCTGGTTCTAGGAAAGGTCAGAAGTCTTCTGCTATTTCTTTGGTGTTCTGGTTTAAATCTTTGATTCATCATGCTTATGTGGAATCGGGTAAAACCACCACCTCAAAGGTTTACGGCTCATTCTACTAGGTTAGTTTCTACTTCCTGGGCTTTTAGGAATGAAGCTTCTGTTGATCAGATTTGCAAAGCAGCAATTTGGTCTTCTTTGCTTATTTTTACTAAATTCTACCATTTTGATGTGTTTTCTTCTTCTGAAGCAGTTTTTGGTAGAAAAGCTCTTCAGGCAGCTGTTTCAGTTTGATTCTTCTGCTTATGTTTTCAGTTTTTTTCTTTATAAGATTAAAACTTTTTGATTTGGGTTGTGGATTATTTTTTCAGCAGAATTGGCTGTCTTTATTTATCCCTCCCTCTCTAGTGACTCTTGCGTGGAAGTTCCACATCTTGGGTATGTGCTATCCCATACGTCACTAGCTCATGGACTCTTGCCAATTACATGAAAGAAAACATAATTTATGTAAGAACTTACCTGATAAATTCATTTATTTCATATTAGCAAGAGTCCATGAGGCCCACCCTTTTTGTGGTGGTTATGAATTTTTTGTATAAAGCACAATTATTCCAATTCCTTATTTTTGATGATTTCGCTCCTTTCTCATCACCCCACTTCTTGGCTATTCGTTAAACTGAATTGTGGGTGTGGTGAGGGGTGTATTTATAGGCATTTTGAGGTTTGGGAAACTTTGCCCCTCCTGGTAGGAATGTATATCCCATACCTCACTAGCTCATGGACTCTTGGTAATATGAAAGAAATGAATTTATCAGGTAAGTTCTTACATAAATTATGTTTTTCAGATAAAAGCTCAAATTAGACCACAGACTTATGTAGCTCTTGAAGACACACTGATCCCCATTTAATCATTTAGATCTGTGTTTAACTTTTTTTGTAACATTTGATTCCTATGTACCCCAACTACAACAAAATACTATTAATCTTAAACTCATATATGAACAAACATGAAAATCATTCATATCACTATTAATATTTATTAGATCTATAAACCAGAGAAAATATACAGGCATTTATTTTAAAATCTATTGTTATTGACTCTAGATACAACAAATATTTGGAATTATTAGAAAAACAAAGGGAAAAAAGGAAATACAGTTTATCTGGCCATTTAACTGTGGGTATCATATACCTAGCTCATTTTACATTAGCAAACTGGTTTAACCTATTTCTGTGAAACTTTTTCACAGTAATACACTTTGCCTGGCACTTTCCCTGTGGCACACTTTATATCACTAAAGCTCCACTCCAATACATACATGTCCCCAACAGGCAAGATTCTAAGGATCTCCCAATGGGAAATATATCTGTGATTGAGCGGTTGACCCACCTAGGCCGTGAAATACTCACAATCTGGCCTGTTAGTAGTTCTTGAGAGCAAAATAAGGAACACAGCTTTCTCTGTTATATGCTATGCTTACCATAGCTAAATGAGAAAAAATTATGAAGAGCAATCCCTACACCTTGCTAATGCTCCAATTAGCTCAGGGGTACCACATGTTGAGAAACTATGCATTAGATAATCTTAAATTATAGTATATTTGAAAAATACTACCCAACTTAAATATATGATATTTCTAGGTTAGTAATAAATATTTTTTCATACAGGTGGTGAAAACCATGATCCATTACTCCTGGGAATTACTCTTCCCTACCACCAGGAGGAGGCAAAGATTCCCAAACCCCAAGAACTCTTTAAAACTCCTCCCATTTCACCAGTATCTCAGTCTTTGCCTTTGACGATGGTCAAAGAATGAAGATGTGCATTTGATTCTTCAGAGAGAGGGGTTTAATCCTTAGATCGAGTTGAGGCCCATTTACCCTCAAAGTACAAATTGCTTGTTGGAGGGATGCATTTGGAGTATTGGAAGTGACATATATTTCACCAGTATGGATTTAGCCACGAGCCTTGCCATGGGGGTCACAGGGACTTGTCCTTTGCCTCTGCTGTTGGTTTGTCGATATACTCCTATTCCAGTTCCTCTGCTGTTAAGTTTCAGCACTGCTCTTGGCTTACTGCAGTAGCAGATTTCCTTTGGGTAAGTACTATATTTTTATTTACTTGCCAGTCTTTAAGCCGTTTACGTTATCACTATATATATATATATATATATATATATATATATATATATATATATATATATATAGGAATACAAAAGAGAACAGGTACAATTGCATTTTAACAGTTAATATAGTATTAAGCCTCCATAAAGGTTTTCGATTCCACTCAACCCCCTTTATACTCAATAAGTCCTTATAGGTGAGAGTAACAAAAAAGTTCAATAGAATCCTTTTATAAGTGTTTCCCCATAAGGCAGCCGAAAGAGACATACCAAACAAACAGTAGAATATACCTCCCTCGTTTTTCAGGTAATATACAATCAGTGTTCAATAACACTAAGGCAGCTTGTAGTTGTAATAACTCACCGCTCCTAGACAAACTTGAGGCTGTGTTCCGGCAGTACAGAAGCATTATTTGTGTTGGCTTCTCTGCTGCTAACGGCGTCCTGCGTGGATCCAAATTCCGAGACCCGACCGGTTCCGATCACGTGTTGTGCTCAAAGCGCCTCAGCCAATGGGATCGTTGTGCCTGCCAGGAGGCTCCAGGTAGATGACGCTGGGGGAAAGAAACACTCGTCCAAAGGCAGAAGGGGGAGTGTAAAAGAGGCAAGCTCCTCAGCCTGGAAAGCGCTGGTGATTAAAGCCAAAAAAGGAAAAAAGTATCCAGGCTGTATAAAGTTGAAAATAAAACCGTCTTTTATTTAAATTCCACTTGGAATAAAAACAGATGCATGGGGGTCCAGCACGAACAATGTGAACAAAAACTCAGCTGAGACGATTTTATTTTCAACTTTATACAGCCTGGATACTTTTTTGGCTATATATATATATATATATATATATATATATATATACATACATATATATATATATATATATATATATATATATATATATATATATATATATATACACATACATATACACATACATATACAGTATATACTGCCTTGGGACAGTTATATGTATTTGATATTATTTGGTATTTCCCCTTTTAAAGTGTTAAAAAATGTACGTGCATGAAAAAATAGATATGATTAAAAATAAACATATTGACGCTTTGGCATTTTCATGTGCGTTTTGACGCACTTACATTTTTTGACACACACTGGCCTTCAGGTCTGCGTATGTCTGAGTTATAGCGAACATACTTTTTTTAAATAAGCTATTGGCTCTTTATGCAGGGGGTTTCTTTTGTCTATAATCTCTACAGATGCAAGTTTTTTCAGGATGGGGGCCATCTGGGGGTCTCAGAAAACATAAGTAGTTTGGTTTTCTCAGGATGTGAAGTTTCCCTGTTGTTGTTTTAAAACTCTGGGCAATATTCAGGGCCCTTCAGAGTTGGCCTCTATTGAAAGGGAATATTTTTTGTCTGTTTCAAATTAGACTGCTACACCTGTAGAAACAGGAGAAACTTACAGTTCCCTAGTTGTGAGGATAGTCTCTCTGTTTCCTGGCCAGAAGCTTTTTGCTGTCTGATTTCTGCTGTTCATGTTTCAGGAATTTATAACTGGAAAACAGTTTTTTTTTCTCAGTCTTCAGTTCTTCTATTTGGAAGAGTTGTCTCTTCATCTGGTTATGTTCTATCAGATATTAGATCTTTGGGAGTTGATCAGATATAGTTCTGATGGCTTCCAGGTTGTATCTCAATTTTCCCAGGTACTGTGTAAGATCCAGGGATCTTTGAACTGTGTTTGTGGATGCTCTGGTAGGTCAGTGGTTATTCTGGCAAGCCTATACTTTTTTCCACCTCTGGTCTTTTCTGGGTGATTGCCAAGATTTTTAAGTTAGAGCTTTGGTGATTCTATTTGGTTGCAGCTTGCTCCAGCCTGTTCCTGCACTATATGGTATGCAGACTTGGTTCTGTTATCCAGTTTCTCTCCTTTGCTGCTTCTTTTGCATCCAGACCTTCTATTTTAAGATATTTTTTTCTATCTGGATTCTAGTTCTCTTGGCTTGATGACATTGAGATAGAATACGAAATCCTTTGAACTATTTGTTCCTTTATTTAATTTCTTATACAGTCTTGTAAGTCTTTCACAAGGGGAATTGTTATTTAAAGGTCTGGAAGGCCTTTATTTCTTGGTGTTCAAATCAAGTTTTTTCTTGGCATTTTGGAATTCCCAGATTTCTTGCTATTTTTACAAGATGCTTTGGATAAGGGTGTTATAGTTTTAATGGAGGCAGGTCAGCCTCCACCTAGATGGCTTTCTTCAATTTTTTTTCAGACCTGTTGCCATTTATTGGGTTTTTTAGAATGTTTTATCTGTGGATCAATGTTTGCTTGTTCTTGCTTCTTCTGAGGCAGCCTTTTTGGTAGGTGTCCTTCAGTTGTCCCAGGTTGATTTATTTTTGCCTGTTGGTTATTTTTTATATCCTTTTTTATGCTCTATTAGGGTTGTGAATTTAGTTTCTCAGTGAAAAAAAAGATGTTTCTTAGATCCCACCCTTTTCAGTTAATACTCATGTACTCCACAGCTTGGGTATTCGTTCCCAGGAGTAATGAATCATAGATTTTCACCACCTGTATGAAAGAAAACATAATTTATGCTAACTTGATAAATTCATTTCTTTCATGGTGGTTAGAGTCCACAAGTCCCCATCCTGTTATTTTTTTCTCGTTTTTTTTTCCCTTTTTGCGCATATCTTTTTTCCCTGCTGCTATTTTGTTAGTTCTTATTACTTTTCCTTCCTCTTTGTGCTGAGCTTTACATTAGACTGAAGTACTGGTGAGGTGGGAGGGGTTTATAGAATTATTGGGCTTTGGGATTATTTGCCGCCTCCTAGTGGCAGGGAAGAGTAATTCCCAGAAGTAATGGCTTGTGGGTTCTCACCACCATGAAAAAAAATCATATTTTTTTATATGGTAAACATAATTTTTTTTATTTTTTTTTACATTTTAAGTAAAAACAAGAATATATATGCTTTAATGGTTAGTTTTGCATGCCTTAACTTGGCGTTTATAGCTTTTCACTGCCCTTGAGCACAATAAATGATAGGAGCACTTATTCAAAGTGGCCTAAAGGTAGAAAGGCTCTCAAGCTTACAATCTAAAGGAGATGGAATAAGTCAAAAGGTGTGAGGGAAGAAAATTCAAAAACGTGGTTAAAGTAAATTATGGGTTAGAATCTGTAAATGTGAGAATGTGTAAAAGGGCAACAGGAGGAAAGTGCAAATAATACTATTATATTGAGATGTAGGGAGCAATATAGCTGTATAAAGAGAAATAGGAAAATTGAAGAAGTTATGTAGTCATCCATTGCAATTAGATAGAATGTGATCCACTTGAGAGCAATTAAGGGTGGTTATATAATAAGAGGTGGAAAGTGCTTTGTGTAAAATAGTTTGTGAGCAGGCAGTGGTTAGATGCTGTAGGTAAGCTAGGAGTCTATATGACGTGATACTGTTGGATAGAGCATAGGGGCGAGATTACATATGCAGCGCAGGCTTCAGCGTAACTGCTAAAACCCACGTCACCCGTAATTTCCTCTCCCACATCGGGGAATCGCATATACGGCAGTTCATAAAGTGTTGTAAGTCGGATAATGTGTGTAAATACAAATCTCTGGAGTCGCCAGTGACTTACGGCGCCTAAGAAAATATATATTTTTTTAAAATCTCCCGTAAGTCTAACCCGCCTCCAAAAAATAAACCAGACACTTAAAGGGACACTGAACCCAAATTTTTTCTTTTGTAATTCAAAAAGAGCATGCAATTTTAAGCAACTTTCTAATTTACTCCTATTATCAATTTTTCTTCTTTCTCTTGCTATCATTATTTGAAAAAGAAGGCATCTGAGCTTTTTTTTGGTTTCAGTACTCTGGACAGCACTTTTTTATTGGTGAATGAATTTATCCACCAATCAGCAAGGACAACCCAGGTTGTTCACCAAAAATGGGCCGGCATCTAAACTTACATTCTTGCATTTCAAATAAAGATACCAAGAGAATGAAGAAAATTTGATAATAGGAGTAAATTAGAAAGTTGCTTAAAATTTCATGCTCAATCTGAATCACGAAAGAAAATTTTTGGGTACAGTGTCCCTTTAAAACCCTTATATCCGCCATCAAACCCACATCAGAACTAATAATAAATGTATTAACCCCTAAATCCGCCATTCACCCATATCGCAATCTACCTAATAAATATATTAACCTCTAATCTACCATTAACCTACAGCGCAATAAACATAATAAATGTATTAACCCCTAATCCGCCATTCACCCACATCGCAATCTACCTAATAAAACTATTAACCTCTAATTTACAATTAAAATAAAAAAAGCAAGCATTACTTAAAAAAAAACAAAAAAAAACTAAAATTAAATTAATCTAAAATTACAAAAAATAAAAAGTCTAACATTACATAAAATAATAAACCATATTATCAAAAATAAGTTTTTGTCCTAAGTTAAACAGCTCTTTCTTTCATGTAATTGGCAAGAGTCCATGAGCTAGTGACGTATTATTATTATTATTATTATCGGTTATTTGTAGAGCGCCAACAGATTCCGCAGCGCTATAAACAAAGGGGGGGGGGTGTACAACAAAACAATTATAGGGTAGAGGGCCCTGCCAAGAGTTGCACTGTTGTAGTCAGCTCTTAAGAAGGTGATCTACAAACAGCTGGACTTTTAGGCTTACATGCTAAGAGGGTTCAGGGGATTGCAGTGGAGGAGAGGAACTGGTATTAGGAAAGGTTAGCATAGGTTGTATGCGTCCCTGAACAGTAGAGTCTTTAGAGAGCACTTGAAGCTTTTAAAACTAGAAGAGAGTCTTGTGGAGCGAGGCAGAGAGTTCCACAAGATGGGAGCCAGTCTGGAGAAGTCCTGTAAACGGGAGTGTGATGAGGTGACAAGAGAGGAGGAGAGTAGGAGGTCATGAGCAGAGCGAAGGGGATGGGAGGGAGAGTATCTGGAGACAAGGTCTGAGATGTAGGGGGGAGCAGTGCAGTTGAGGGCTTTGTATGTAAGAGTGAGAGTTTTGTGTTTGATCCTAGAGGCAAGAGGAAGCCAGTGAAGGGATTGGCAGAGAGGCGCAGCAGATGAAGAGCGACGTGTAAGGAAGATGAGTCTGGCAGAGGCATTCATTATGGATTGTAAAGGAGCTAGGCGGCAGGTGGGGAGACCAGAGAGGACAGAGTTGCAGTAATCAAGGCGGGAAAGAATGAGAGAGTGGATTAAAATCTTAGTTGTGTCTTGTGTAAGGAAGTGTCTAATTTTAGAGATGTTTTTAAGGTGGAAGCGGCAGGCTGTAGCCAAGGACTGAATGTCAGGAGTGAAGGAAAGATCTGAGTCAAATGTGACCCCGAGACATCGGGCATGCGGGGTAGGGGTAATGATGGAGTTGTCGACAGTTATAGAGATATTGGGGGTGGAGATTTTGGAAGAAGGGGGGAAAATGAGGAGCTCAGTTTTGGAGAGATTTAGCTTGAGGTAGTGAGAGGACATCCAGGAAGAGATGTGAGAAAGACAGTTAGTGACACGGGTTAGCAAGGAAGGAGATAGTTCTGGTGCAGAGAAGTAGATTTGGGTGTCATCTGCATACAAATTATATTGGAAACTGTGGGACTTAATTAGGGAACCTAGTGATGACGTATAGATTGAGAAGAGAAGGGGACCGAGGACAGAGCCTTGTGGTACTCCGACAGAAAGTGGTGACGGGGCAGAGGAGGCCCCAGAGAAGGCTACACTGAAGGTACGGTTTGACAGGTAGGAAGAGAGCCACGAAAGGGCTGTGTCACAGATGCCGAAGGATTGGAGGGTTTGGAACAAAAGAGGGTGGTCGACAGTGTCAAAGGCTGCGGACAGATCAAGTATGGGATATACAATCCTACCAGGAGGGGCAAAGTTTCCCAAACCTCAAAATGCCTATAAATACACCCCTCACCACACCCACAATTCAGTTTTTACAAACTTTGCCTTCTATGGAGGTGGTGAAGTAAGTTTGTGCTTAGATTTTACGTTGATATGCGCTTATCAGCATTTTGAAGCCCGATTCCTCTGAGTACAGTGAATGTCAGAGGGATGTGAAGGGAGTATCACCTATTGAATGCAATAGTTTTCCTAACGGGAGATCTATTTCATAGGTTCTCTGTTATCGGTCGTAGAGATTCATCTCCTACCTCCCTTATTCAGATCGACGATATACTCTCATATTCCATTACCTCTACTGATAACTGTTTCAGTACTGGTGTGGCTATCTGCTATATGTGTATGGGTGTCTTTTGGTAAGTATGTTTTCATTACTTAAGACACTCTCAGCTATGGTTTGGCACTTTATGTATTAATGTAAAGTTCTAAATATATGTATTGTACCTATATTTGCCATGAGTCAGGTTTATGTATGTTTCCTTTTGCAGACTGTTAGTTTCATATTTGGGAAAAGCATTTTTTAGGAAAAAAAAATTCTTACCTTGGGTATAGTCTTTTTACAAATTGACTGTTTTTCATTAAATTTCGTGGGCAAAATTAGGCTTGCGAGGGCGCAATATGCCAAAGTATACTGCGTTACGTTACGTTCGATGATGCAAAATTCATCATTTCCGGCGCCTTAGTTGACGCTGAGTTCCTTTCAGAAGGTTGCGTCTTTTCCGGATGTTTTCGACAAAAAAATTTCTGTTTGCGTTGTGCGTCATACTTGGCGCCAAATATTTTCATTATTTTAAACCACATTCCTATATACCTCTTGCCTTTCTCTCCATCAGAGGGCTATGCTGTTTGCATTTTTTTCCCCATTCCTGAAACTGCCATATAAGGAAATTGATAATTTTGCTTTATATGTTGTTTTTTCTTTTACATTTGCAAGATGTCTCAATCTGATCCTGTCTCAGAAACCATTGTTGGAACCCTGCTGCCTGATAACAGTTCTACCAAAGGTAAGTGCATTTGTTGTAAATTTGTGGAGATTATATATCTAGCTGTGGTATGTAATAGTTGTCATGATAAGCTTTTACATGCAGAGAATGTGTCCATCAGTAATAGTACATTGTCTGTTGTTCCTTCAACATCTAATGTACAAGATATACCTGTGAATTTAAAAGATTTTATTGCTGATGCAATTCAGAAGGCTTTGTCTGCCATCCCTCATTATAATAAACGTAAAAGATCTTTTAAAACTTCTCATAAAGTTGATGACATTTCAAATGACCGACAACATACTGAATTATCCTCCTCTGATGAGGATCTATCTGATTCAGAAGATCCTTCCTCAGATATTGACACTGACAAATCTACTTATTTATTTAAAATGTAGTATATTCGTTCTTTGTTAAAAGAAGTGTTGATTACATTGGATATTGAGGAAACTAGTCCTCTTGATGTTGAAACTAGTAGACGTTTAAATTCTGTTTATAAACCTCCTGTGGTTACTCCTGAGGTTTTTCCAGTTCCTGATGCTATTTCTGATATGATTTCTAAGGAATGGAATAGGCATGGTACTTCTTTTATTCCTTCTTTAAGGTTTTAAAAATCGTATCCTTTGCCAG
This sequence comes from Bombina bombina, assembly GCF_027579735.1. Lineage (NCBI taxonomy): Eukaryota > Metazoa > Chordata > Amphibia > Anura > Bombinatoridae > Bombina > Bombina bombina. Next base: position 678,674,047 of record NC_069502.1, on the reverse strand, counting down.
CAGTTAAATTGGAGTTTTGGGAAAAGATCCCCAAAGTTGATGGGTCTATTTCTACTCTTGCTAAACATACTACTATTCCTATGGAAGATCCTTTAAAGGGACACTGAACCCAATTTTTTTCTTTCGTAATTCAGATAGAGCATGCAATTTTAAGCAGCTTTCTAAATGACTCCTATTATCAAATTTTCTTCATTCTCTTGGTATCTTTATTTGAAATGCAAGAATGTAAGTTTAGATGCCGGACCATTTTTGGGGAACAAACTGGGTTGTTCTTGCTGATTGGTGGATAAATGTACCCACCAATAAACAAGTGCTTTCCATGGTTCTGAACCAAAAAAATAGCTTAGATGCCTTCTTTTTCAAATAAAGAAACAAAGAAAAATTGATAATAGGTGTAAATTAGAAAGTTGCTTAAAATTGCATGCTCTATCGGAATCATGAAAGAAAAAAAATGGGTTCAGTGTCCCTTTAAAGATCCTTTAGATAGGAAACTTGAATCCTATCTAAGGAAATCCTATTTATAGTCTGGTCATCTGCTCAAGCCTGCAATTTCTTTGGCTGCATCAACTTTTTGGTTGGAAAGTTTAGCGCAACAGGAAACGGATACTGATTTGTCTAGCATTGTTCGCTTGCTTCAACATGCTAATAATTTTATTTGTAATGCCATTTTTTATATCATCAAAATTGATGTAAAATCTATGTCTTTACCCATTTTAGCTAGGAGAGCTTTGTGGCTTAAATCTTGGAATGCTGACATGGTATCTAAGTCTAGATTACTTTCTCTTTCTTTCCAAGGTAATAAGTTATATGGTTCTCAGTTGGATTCAATTATTTCAACGGTCACTGGGGAAGGGAGATTTTTTTTTGCCTTTTTCGTTTCTTTCGAAAAAATAAGGAACAGAAACCTAATCTTTACCCCAAAGAATCTGGTTCCAATTGGGAACCTTTTTCAAGTTAGAGTAAATCCAGACCAATTAAGAAATCAAAGCCAGCCCCCAAGTCTGCATGAAGGTGTGGCCCTCATTCCAGCTCAGCTGGTAGAGGGCAGATTAAGATTCTTCCAAAATATTTGGCCGGATTCTGTCCAAAATCAATGGATTCAGAGTATTGTCTCTCAAGGGTACCGAATAGGATTCAGAGTAAGACCTCCTGTGAGAAGATTTTTTCTCTCACGCATCCCAGCAAATCCAGTAAAGGCTCAGGCTTTCCTAAAGTGTGTTTCAGACCTGGAGCTTTCAGGGGTAATCATACCAGTTCCGTTTCAGGAACAGGGTCTGGGGTTTTATTCAAATCTATTCATTGTCCCAAAGAAAGAAAATTCATTCAGGCCAGTTCTGGATCTAAAAATTTTGAATCGTTATCTAAGAGTACCAATTTTCAAAATGGTGACTATAAGGACTATTCTGCCTTTTGTTCAGCAAGGGCATTATTTGTCCACAATAGACTTACAAGATGCATATCTTCATATTCTGATTCATACAGATCATTATCAGTTTCTGAGATTCTCTTTTCTAGACAAGCATTACCAATTTGTTGCTCTTCCATTTGGTCTAGCGACAGCTCCAAGAATCTTTTCAAAAGTTCTCGGTGTCCAACTCTCTGTAATCAGAGAATGGGTTATTGCGGTGTTTCCTTATTTGGATGATATCTTGGTACTAGCTCAGTCTTTACATTCTGCAAAATCTCACACAAATTAACTAGTGTTATCTCTTCAAAGACATGGTTGGAGGATCAATTTACCAAAATGTTATTTGATTCCTCAGACAAGGGTCACCTTTTTAGGTTTCCAGATAAATTCAGTGTCCATGACTCTGTCTCTAACAGACAAGAGAAGATTACAATTGGTTTCAGCTTGTCGGAACCTTCAGTCTTAATCATTCCCTTCAGTAGCTATGTGCATGGAAGTTTTAGGTCTCATGACTGCAGCATCGGACGTGATCCCCTTTGCTCGTTTTCACATGAGACCTCTCCAGCTTTGTATGCTGAACCAGTGGTGCAGGGATTACACAAAGATATCACAATTAATATCCTTAAATCCCAATGTTCGACTATCTCTGACTTGGTGGTTAGATCACCATCGTATACTGTAGTTCAAGGGGAATCTTTTGTTTGTCCAACCTGGACTGTAATTACAACAGATGCAAGTCTTTCAGGTTTGGGAGCTGTCTGGGGATCTCTGACAGCACAAGTTTGGAAACCTCAAGAGGCAAGATTACCAATCAATATTTTAGAACTCTGTGCGGTTTTCAGGGCTCTTCAGGTTTGGCCTCTCTTTAAGAGCGAACCATTCATTTGTTTACAGACAGACAATATCACAACTGTGGCATATGTCAATCATCAGGGTGGGACTCACAGTCCCCAAGTTATGAAAGAAGTATCTTGGATACTTGCTTGGGTGGAATCCAGCTCCTGTCTAATTTCTGTGGTTCATATCCCAGGTATAGACAATCGGGAAGTGGATTATCTCAGACGTCAGACTTTACATCCGTGGGAGTGGTCCCTCCATCCGGATGTGTTTTCTCAGATTGTTCAGATGTGGGGTCTTCCAGAAATAGATCTGATGGCTTCTCATCTAAACAAGAAACTTCCCAGGTAACTGTCCAGATCCAGGGATCCTCGGGCGGAAGCAGTGGATGCGTTGACAGTTCCTTTGTGTTACCAACCTGCTTATATTTTCCCGCCTCTAGTTCTTCTTCCAAGAGTGATCTCCAAAATCATCATGGAACAATTGTTTGTGTTGTTGGTAGCTCCAGCATGGCCTCACAGGTTTTGGTATGTGGATCTTGTTCGAGTGTCCAGTTTTCAACCCTGGCCACTTCCATTAAGGCAAGACCTTCTGTCTCAAGGTCCGTTTTTCCATCAGGATCTGAAATCATTTAATTTGAAGGTATGGAAATTGAATACCTAGTGCTTAGTCATAGAGGTTTCGCTGACTAAAAGATTAATACTATGTTATAGGCTCGTAAATCTGTTTCTAGGAAGATTTATTATCGAGTTTAGAAGACTTATATTTCATGGTGTTCTTCTCATAAATTATCCTGGCATTCGTTTAGAGTTCTTAGAATTTTACCGTTTCTTCAGGATGGTTTGGATAAGGGATTGAAAGGACAAATCTCTGCTCTTTCTGTTTTATTTCACAGAAAGATTGCTAATCTTCCTGATATTCACTGTTTTGTAGAGGCTTTGGTCCGTATCAAGCCTGTCATTAAATCAACCTCTCCTCCTTGGAAAGTGTTGTTCCTTTTGGCCATCTCTTCTGCTAGAAGAGTTTCTGAATTATCTGCTCTTTCTTGTGAATCTCCTTTTCTGATTTTTCATCAGGATAAGGCGGTTTTGCAGACTTCTTTTAAATTCTTACCTAAGGTTGTGAATTCTAACAACATTAATAGAGAAATTGTTGTCCTTTCTTTGTGTCCTAATACTAAGAATTCTTTGGAGAGATCCTTACATTCTTTGGATGTGGTAAGAGCTTTGAAATATTATGTCGAAGCTGCTAAAGATTTCAGGAAGACTTCTAGTCTATTTGTTATCTTTTCTGGTTCTAGGAAAGGTCAGAAGGCTTCTGCCGTTTCCTTGGCATCTTGGTTAAAGCTTTTAATTTATCAGGCTTATTTGGAGCCCCGCCTCAGAGAGTTACAGCTCATTCTTCTAGATCAGTCTCTACTTTGTGGGCTTTTAAGAATGAAGCTTCAGTTGATCAGATTTTCAAAGCAGCAACTTGGTCTTCTTTGCATACATTTACTAAATTCTACCGTTTTGATGTATTTGCTTCTTCGGAAGCAGTTTTTGGTAGAAAAGTTCTTCAGGCAGCTGTTTCAGTATGATTCTTCTGCTTATGGTTTAAGTTTTTTTCTTTCATTTATGAGAAAAAAATTATTTTTTTGGTTGTGTATTTAATTTTTTCAGCGGAAAATGGCTGTTTTTATTTTATCTCTCCCTCTCTAGTGACTCTTGTGTGGAGTTCCACATCTTGGGTATTGCTATCCCCTACGTCACTAGCTCATGGACTCTTGCCAATTACATGAAAGAAAAAATAATTTATGTAAGAACTTACCTGATAAATTCATTTCTTTCATATTGGCAAGAGTCCATGAGACCCACCCTTTTTATGGTGGTTATGATTTTTTTTGTATAAAGCACAATTTTTTCCAAATTCCTTTGTTGATGCTTCTTACTCCTTTCTTTATCACCCCACTACTTGGCTATTCGTTAAATTGAATTGTGGGTGTGGTGAGGGGTGTATTTATAGGCATTTTGAGGTTTTGGGAAACTTTGCCCCTCCTGGTAGGATTGTATATCCCATAGCTTATGGACTCTTGCCAATATGAAAGAAATGAATTTATCAGGTAAGTTCTTACATAAATTATGTTTTTACTTTAAAAAATACTAAGTCCCCCCTGAAACAGTAAAAGCCCCCCACCCATCAAACTCCCCAAAATAAAAAACCTAACACTAAAAAATCCTAAATTACCCATTGCCCCTAAAGGCGCATTTGTATGGGAATTGCCTTTAAAAGGGCATTCAGCTCTTTTAAGAGTGCCCAATAAATCCCTAATCTAAAAAAAAAAGTGTGTAGGGGGGATTTAGTATTTCTTTCATGTAATTGGCAAGAGTCCATGAGCTAGTGACGTATGGGATATAAAATCCTAACAGGAGGGGCAAAGTTTCCCAAACCTCAAAATGCCTATAAATACATCCCTCACCCACAATTCAGTTTTACAAACTTTGCCTCCTATGGAGGTGGTGAAGTAAGTTTGTGCTAAGATTTCTACGTTGACATGCGCTTCTCAGCATTTTGAAGCCCGATTCCTCTCAGAGTACAGCGAATGTCAGAGGGACGTGGAGAATATCACCTATTGAATGCAATGATTTTCCTAACGGGGGTCTTTTTCATAGGTTCTCTGTTATCGGTCGTAGAGATTCATCTCCTACCTCCCTTTTCAGATAGACAATATACTCTCATATACCATTACCTCTACTGATAACTGTTTCAGTACTGGTTTGGCTATCTGCTATATGTGGATGGGTGTCTTTGGGTAAGTATGTTTTTATTACTTAAGACACCTCAGCTATGGTTTTGGCATTTTATGCATTTATATAAAGTTCTAAATATATGTATTGTACTTATATTTGCCATGAGTCAGGTTCATGTATTTCCTTTTGCAGATTGTCAGTTTCATATTTGGGGAAAGTTAATATTAAGAAATATTTATTTTTCTCTTACCTGGGGTTTAGTCTTTTTTTCAATTGACTACTTTGTTTCAAATTGCGGGCTGACTTAGGCTCGCGGGTGTGCCAAATGCTACACTTGATTGTGTCATTCTTGGCACGATAATTTTTTGGCGCGAAAGGCACGTCCGTTGACGCAAGTTTGTCATTTCCAGCGTCGTAATTGACGCAGAGGTTTCACACAAGGTTGCGTCGTTAGTGACGCGAGTGTGTCATTTCCGGACATGGTTGGCGCCAAAAAATGTTTGTTACGTTGTGCGTCATACTTGCCGCCAAATTTTTTTCATAATTTATTTGCCCCATTGCTGTTTGCATCTTGCCTTTTCTATGTCAGAGGGCTATGCTATTTGCATTTTTTCCATTCCTGAAACTGTCATATAAGGAAATTGATCATTTTGCTTTATATGTTGTTTTTTCTCTTACATACTGCAAGATGTCTCAATCTGATCCTGCCTCAGAAGTATCTGTTGGAACTTTGCTGCCTGACATCGGTTCTACCAAAGCTAAGTGCATTTGTTGTAAAATTGTGGAGATTATATCTCCTAATGTCATTTGTATTAGTTGCCATGATAATCTTTCACATGCAGATAGTGTGTCCATCAGTAATAGTACATTGCCGGTTGCAGTTCCTTCAACTTCTAATGTACATGATATACCTATGAATTTTAAAGAATTTGTTACTGATTCTATTCAGAATGCTTTGTCTGCATTTCCGCCTTCTAATAAGCGTAAGAGGTCTTTTAAAACTTCTCATAAAGTTGATGAAATTTCAAATGACCGACAACATAATGAATTATCCACCTCTGATGAGGATCTTTCTGATTCAGAAGATCCTTCCTCAGATATTGACACTGACAAATCTACTTATTTATTTAAAATGGAGTATATGCGTTCTTTGTTAAAGAAGTGTTAATTACTTTGGATATTGAGGAAGCTAGTCCTCTTGATATTAAAACGAGTAAACATTTAAATTCTGTTTTTAAACCTCCTGTGGTTACTCCAGAGTTTTTTCTTATTCCTGATGCTATTTCTGATATGATTTCTAAGGAATGGAATAAGCCAGGTACTCCTTTTAATCCTTCTGCAAGGTTTAAAAAATTGTATCCTTTACCAGCAGTTTCAATAGAGTTTTGGGAAAAGATCCCCAAGGTTGATGGGACTATTTCTACTCTTGCTAAAGAACCACTATTCCTAGGGAAGATAGTACTTCCTTTAAGGATCCTTTAAGGATCCTTTAGATAGGAAGCTTGAATCTTATCTAAGGAAAGCCTATTTATATTCATGTCATCTTCTTAGGCCTGCAATTTCTTTGGCTGATGTTGCAGCTGCTTCAACTTTTTGGTTGGAGAATTTAGTGCAACAAGAATTGGATTCTGACTTATATAGCACTGTTCGTTTACTACAACATGCTAATCATTTTATTTGTGATGCAATTTTTGATATTATCAAAATTGATGTTAGATCCATATCTTTAGCTATTTTAGCTAGAAGAGCTTTGTGGCTTAAATCTTGGAATGCTGATATGACATCTAAGTCTAGATTAATACCTCTTTCTTTCTAAGCTAATAATTTATTTGGTTCTCAGTTGGATTCTATTATTTCAACTGTTACTGGGGGAAAGGAGTTTTTTTGCCTCAGGATAAAAAATCTAAGGGTAAATCTAAGGCTTCTAATCGTTTTCGTTCCTTTCGTCAAAATAAGGAACAAAAACCTAATCCTTCCCCCAAGGAAACTGTTTCCATTTGGAAGCCTTCCTCGAATTGGAACAAATTCAAGCCTTTTAAGAAACTAAAGTCAGCCTCTAAGTCCGCATGAAGGTGCGACCCTCATTCCAGGTCAGCTGGTAGGGGGCAGATTAAGGTTTTTCAAGGATGTTTGGGCAAATTCTGTCCAAAATCAATGGATTCAGAGCATTGTCTCTCAGGGGTACCAAATAGGATTCAGAGTAAGACCTCCTGTGAGAAGATTTTTTCTATTACGCATCCCAGTAAATCCAGTAAAAGCTCAGGCTTTCCTGAAGTGTGTTTCAGACCTGGAGGTTTCAGGGGTAATCATGCCAGTTCCTTTTCAGGAACAAGGTCTGGGATTTTATTCAAATCTATTCATTGCCTCAAAGAAAGAAAATTCATTCAGACCAGTTCTGCATCTGAAATTTTTGAATTGTTATGTAAGAGTACTAGCTTTCAAGATTGTGACTATAAGGACTAGTCTGCCTTTTGTTCAGCAAAGACATTATATTTCTACAATAGACTTGCAGAATACTTACCTTCATATTCCGATTCATCCAGAACATTATAAGTTCCTGAGATTCTCTTTTCTAGACAAGTATTACCAATTTGTTGCTCTTCCATTTGGCCTAGCAACAGCTCCAAGAATCTTTTCAAAGGTTCTGGGTGCCCTACTACTTTCCCTAAGATGTCTGTCTATGGTTATACTAAGGGTCATCAGTTCCTCAAGTGTGGGTGGTAACTCTGATCTAGAAAGTTCATCTTTTATTCCATCTGAAAGACCTAGTCTGAATTGATTTCTCAATGATAAATCGTTCCACAATGTATCTTTAGCCTATTTTTTAAATTCGGTTATGTAGTCGTCGACTACTATTTTCTTTTGTCTAAGAGCTCTCATAGCATTCTCGGCAGTATTTTGTTTGTATGGGTCCTCATAGAGTTGACCCATAGCAGTGAAATTTTTTTCTAAAGAATTCAAAATATCATCATTATTCTCAAAATAAGCATTAGCCCATGTGCGGGGTTCACCCCTAAGGTAAGATGTGACAGTGAGTACCCTGGCTCTATCGTTAGGGTAAGTGTGAGGTTTGAGAGAAAACATAAGTAAACAGGCATTTTTAAATTCTCTGTAGAGAGACCTATCACCATGAAATTTCTCAGGAAGACTGATCTGAGGCTCTAATATGGGGATTCTTTTATCAACAACATCCCTAATATATGCTTTTAATGTAATCATTCTCTGCCTTGAGAGTATTTAGACCTTCAGTTAGAATATCAACCCTTTGGTTTAGGGTCTGCATATGGGCGTTGATCCCAGCTGGGTCCATGTTGAAAAATGGCTTAGTATTCTGTCAGGCTCAAGCTTTAAGGTATCTAAAAGAATTAGAATGATTGAGCCAAATTAGATAAGTGAACCACAACTTCTGGGATCTAACTAGATTAGTTTGTTTTTGTTGCTGAGCTGTTTAATGGATACAACATAGGAAAATGTGGCAGCTTAGTTGAACCATAAGACCAAACAGCAAGATATAATATATTGGAAGCGTTTGTTAGTTGTTCCTATAGTCACCACATGTGTAAGATGATACACTGAATAAGTGTGACAGGAAGTCTAACAGACAATCCAAAATGTGAAAATAAACATCACCTATAGATAGTTGAAGGCTATACTGCACAAGAAAGTAAGGCAGGTTATAGAGCGCAAACTTAAATGAAAGAAAAATATGAGCGATGAGCCAATATTTTGTGATACACCAAGAGAGCTGTTTGCAATGTGCACATGATATGGGCATTTGATTTAGGTAGAAAACAAGTTACAAGGAGTGAAAAAAGTAGTTGTAAATTATGCATATAATAATATCCAAGAGGCTTGTTAGTAGATCAGTTACGCTCTAACAGATTCCAAGAGAAAGTATTTATAAGTCAAGAGTTCTTACCGGTTAGCCTAAATTGTCAGCAGCGGCGGTACACAAGGAGAAAGCTGCAGCAGTTTTGTTGGCGTGGTGAATCTGAAGAGCGGAGTTGGCGTGTGACGTCACCGCTAAGGAGGCTGTGTACGGATTCCCGGGGAGCAGCGTAGAACTGACAGGCTACTTGAACACTCTCAGAGACAGGTAAGATGATCCGGTGAAAGGTGGAAGATAATTCAGAGGTTAACTGATCTTGAGTAGAAAGGTCTTTTTTGTGAACAGCGTTCACACGATAAACTGCAATATAAGCTTAGGTTCATAGAATGCAAAAATAGCTTTTCAGCAATAGGTTGGCTATAGAAATGGTATGAGACTCCAATACTAAGCAATGTGAATACGGCAGGTGAGCCTTATAAACCTTTATAGAGTAAGGTGCTGGGTCCTAAAGAGAGACAAGTTAGTTACATATATCAATACACAGTATGACAACCTGACAAAAAACCCGGCATTAGCAGGCAAGAAGTGAGCATAGAGCAAAATTGAGCTACATACCGCACTCCAATACCAGCGCTGCTGAAAGCTGCGGTGAGCTGGTTTTACGTGATCTTGCATGATTTCCCCATAGACATCAATGGGGAGAGCCGGCTGAAAAAAAGTCTAACACCTGCAAAAAAGCAGCGTAATGTAAGTAACGCAGCCCCATTGATTCTTATGGGGAAACAAAATTTATGTTTACACCTAACACCCTAACATGAACCCCGAGTCTAAACACCCCTAATCTTACACTTATTAACCCCTAATCTGCCGCCCCCGACATCGCCGACACCTACATTATACTTATTAACCCCTAATCTGCCGCCCCTATACTAAAGTTATTAACCCCTAAACCTAACACCCCCTAATTTAAATATAATTAAAATTAATCTAAATAAAACCTACTATCATTACCTAAATAATTCCTATTTAAAACTAAATACTTACCTATAAAATAAACCCTAAGCTAGCTACAATATATCTAATAGTTACATTGTATCTAGCTTAGGGTTTATTTTTATTTTACAGGCAAGTTTGTATTTATTTTAACTAGGTAGAATAGTTAGTAAATAGTTATTAACTATTTACTAACTCCAAAGAAAAGTCTCCCGTTAAAGGGCTGCTAGGCGCGGGTATGATAAAAGGAAATAGAACAAAATTTCTCACTGATGTATATGTGTTCTCTCTGACATGCGGTCTAAGCGGTGTGAGTGTACTGGGGATATATATGTATGTATGTAAGAGCCTCTTGGCACAATTAAAGCAAGCCTGTGTACCCAGTTGGAGTAAAAACTCTTACCACGATGTACCTTCTTGCTTCTGCTTCGCCGTCCACAGCTCTTCCGTGTGCCCCAAACTCAGCTCCGCTATCCAAAACCGCTCGGTTCCTCCGTGGGTCCGTCCGACGTCACTTCCGGTATGTGCCTCCGTGTGAATCCGGGTTGCTGATAGGTCCTCCTCATTCAGCCGACATCCCCACACGCTGTTTGTGCTTCTTAGTGGTGCCGAGCCCCACTTAGTAAGAAAGATAATCCAAAGTCAGCAAAAAACTAGGCAGGACTGCAAGGCACTTACGTGAAATCAATCTAGTGCTTTATTTAGGAAACATTAAAATCCATCAAAGACGAGCCTGACAGCTCCAAGACAAAGTGTCTAACTACCTAGCTAAAATAAATACAAATTTACCTGTAAAATAAAACCTAACCTGCCTTACACTAACACCTAACCTTACACTACAATTAAATAAATTACCTAAATTAAATAAAATTATCTAAATTACAAAATACACACTAAATTACACAAAATAAAGACATTATCAGATATTTAAACTAATTACACCTAATCTAATAGCCCTATCAAAATAAAAAAAGCCCCCCCAAAATAAAAATAAAAACCTAGCCTAAACTAAACTACCAATAGCCCTTAAAAGGGCCTTTTGCAGGGGTATTGCCCCAAAGAAATCAGCTCTTTTATCTGTAAAAAAAATACAAACAACCCCCAACAGTAAAATCCACCACCCACACAACCAACTTCCCAAATAAAATCCTAACTAAAAAAGCCTAAGCTCCCCATTGCCTTGAAAAGGGCATTTGGATGGGCATTGCCCTTAAAAGGGCATTTAGCTCTTTTTCAAGTGCCCAAACCCTAATCTAAAAATAAAACCCACCCAATAAACCCTTAAAAAAACCTAACACTAACCCCCGAAGATCCATTTACAGTTTTGAAGACCGGACATCCATCCTCAACGAAGCCAGGAGACGTTTTCCTCCAAGCGGCAAGAAGTCCTCAACAAAGCTGGGAGAAGTCTTCATCCAAGCCGGCAGAAGTGGTCCTCCAGACGGGCAGAAGTCTTCATCCAGACGGCATCTTCTATCTTCATTCATCCGGCGTGGAGCGGGTCCATCTTCAAGACATCCAGCACGGAGCATCCTCTTCAATCGAAGTCTTCTTCCAGAATGAAGTTTCCTTTAAGTGGTGTCATCCAAGATGGTGTCCCTTGAATTCCGATTGGCTGATAGAATTCTATCAGCCAATTGGAATTAAAGGTGAAAAAATCCTATTGGCTGATTGCATCAGGATTGAGCTTGCATTCTATTGGCTGTTCCAATCAGAATTTTTTTTTTTTGTAATTTAGGTAATTTAATTTAGGTAATTTATTTAATTGTAGTGTAAGGTTAGGTGTTAGTGTAAGGCAGGTTAGGTTTTATTTTACAGGTAAATTTGTATTTATTTTAGCTAGGTAGTTAGTAAATAGTTAATAACTATTTACTAACTATTCTGCCTAGTTAAAATAAATACAAACTTGCCTGTAAAATAAAAATAAACTCTAAGCTAGATACAATGTAACTATTAGTTATATTGTAGCTAGCTTAGGGTTTATTTTATAGGTAAGTATTTAGTTTTAAATAGGAATTATTTAGGTAATGATAGTAGGTTTTATTTAGATTTATTTTAATTATATTTAAGTTAGGGGGTGTTAGGGTTAGACTTAGGTTTAGGGGTTAATAACTTTAGTATAGTGGCGGCGACGTTGGGGGTGGCAGATTAGGGGTTAATAACTGTAGGTTTTAGGGTAACTGTGAAGTTTTAGGGTGTACTGCTCAGTTTTTGGCCTCCCAGGCAGACTCGTAATACCGGCACAAAGGAAGTCCCATTGAAAAAATACTTTACGCAAATTGCGTAAGTTAATTTGCGTTATGGCCAAAAAAAGCCCCTAAACCTGCAAGACTCGTAATACCAGCGGTATTTTCACCCATACCGCAAAACTTGTAATCTAGCCATATGGTAGGTCTGGAGTTATCCAAAGCTCTTCTTCTAGGCATTGTGTGCTACTTAGACCTAAAAGTAAAAATACAAAGAAAACAATAGTGCAATACTGCTAAGAACAATTGAAATATTCAGAAATAGGCTTACCATATACTGTCGACGCGTTTCGACCTTATGATAGTACTTTATCAAGACTCAAGGCCGAAACACATTGACAGTATATGGTAAGCCTATTTCTGAATATTTCAATTGTTCTTAGAAGTATTGCACTATTGTTTTCTTTGTATTTTTACTTTTAGGTCTCAGTAGCACACAATACCTAGAAGGAGAGCTTTGAATAACTCCAGACCTACGATAGTTAGGATTTATCAAGCACATAGCTACCTTAGGATTATTTTTTGCTGTTTTTCACTCCAATTTTTGATACTTTTTTAACACTTTTTGGATTGCGGAACACCTTTTTTCACCACCAAAGGATTTTTATTTCACCTATTCTTTCATCGAGGATTCATATTCCCCCTCACACGAGGATAGACTTTAAATTCACATGTATTTTATTTAGACATAACATCCTGTCTCAACTTATTCTTAATTTTTTATTTGTATCTATTGTGATTTGTACGAGCACATAGGTCACATGGATCCATGTTGTCATGTTAATTTGATTATGTATGTTTAAGATTTTAACACTTGTGTAACCACTTTTTTAGACTTGCTTAAATACATTTTTATTCTGGAAGAATAAATGCTGTTTCTCCCTGCTACATCTTATATATATATATATTTTTTTTATATATATATACATATATATATATATTTTATTGTGCGAACGTATATTATTATTTTAGATTTTTAGTATTGCACACCTTGGCCTTCTATTAGGCGCTCCTTGTATTACATTTTTTATGTATTCTCTATGAGGATGTGCTAGGTGCCCCTCTCTCAAGGAGCTATAAGTATTTTATTAACTAAGTGCTGAGGTTATACAATATATGTGATATCTATCTGGCACACATGAACTAGGGCTGTCTAGCTGTGAAAAACTGTCAAAATGCACTGAGATAAGAGACGGCCTTCAAGGGCTTAGAAATTAGCATATGAGCTAACCTAGGTTTAGCTTCCAACAAAAAACAAATTTGATGATAAAAGAAAATAGGCAAGTTGTTTGAAATTGTATGCCCTTTCTGAATCATGAAAGTTTAATTTTAACTAAACTGTCCCTTTAAATATAAACTTGAACCCCCTTATTTGAAGACAGAAATCATCATAGTTCAAATGTGTGGTCCTATGTCTGTCCACTTGCTAGCTAATTGCCATAACAATGACAAATACCTCTCAGCATTAGTTCTATTTTAGAGGTTCTGGTTCTCTTTAAGAGTTCTTTATAACTCCCACACCATAGAAATATACCATAAAACACTACAATTAGAAGAGTGAGGTCCTGCTTTTAAATTTAGGGGTTTCTTGTCCTAAGAGCTATCAAATAAAGGGGCATTGAATGTTAACTTTTGTTTTATAAAAGGTCTCTAATTCCAACTGTTCACTTACATTAATTTTAATTGTAAGTTCTCATGAAACTATACAACTAATACAATAATAATACCTCACTGTTATTTTATCTAATTTCTTTGTGTTTTTTTTCAATGTCTGATATCTCATACTTCTCCTTTTTTTCTGTTTATCTTCATTTCAGTAATGCCACCTGCAACACGTCCTGCAGGTTTACTTTCACATTATGCAAAGCAATTCCAAAGAAAATGGATTGAGACTGTTATGTGTCATATTTTATCACATTTTCCTTTATAGCTTTTTTCCATATAGTTTTTTTTTTTTTACCTTAGTAAAAATGTTAGATTTTTGTCCTATAGTATTGATATCCCCATCTTTCAAAATATTAGTAGTGTGAAATAAATGCAATGTATGGCAGAGATCATATTCAAATCAGTTATTCAAATTCAGTTAATGTTCAAGGGCATCACTCCATATTAAATGTTTCCAGGGAATACTTATTAGTAATATACTATATGTAAATATTTCCATTACATATGTTTAGTTAAAAGGACAGTCAACACCAGAATTTTTGTTGTTTAAAAAGATAGACAATCTCTTTATTACCCATTCTCCAGTTTTGCACAACCACCAGTTATAATAATACGTTTTTCCTCTGTAATTACCTTGTATCTAAACCTCTGCAAACTGCCCCTTTATTTCAGTTCTTTTGACAGACTTGCATTTTAGCAAATCAGTGCTGACTCCTAGGTAACTTCATGTGCGTGAGCTCAATGTTATCTATATGACACACATGAACTAACTCCCTCTAGTGGTGAAAAATTGTCAAAATGCATTCAAATTAGAGGCGGACTTCAAGGTCTAAGAAATTAGCATATGAGCCTACCTAGGTATAGCTTTCAACTAATAACACCAAGAGAACAATGCAAAATTTGTGATAAAATGAAATTGAAAAGTTGTTTAAAATGACATGCCCTATCTGAATTATGAAAGTTTATTTTGGACTTGACTGTCCCTTTAACAGATCCATTTATTAATATTTGTGTTCCCCTTATTTTTTCCATGAAATTGTAATCCATGCTGAGAACAATTTAGAAGTAAATCAAAGTCCATGAGGATTTTTGTATATAAATCTGCAAATCTAAACAATTGTGATCGATCCCTTAGTTAGCTAAATTTATTTTAATCTTGCAAATATCTTACTTCAATCATTTTTTTATACGAATGCTTTATATAATTATATAATCCTAGTTAACACTGTTGTTGCATCATATTTTTACATTGTATTGCAAAGAGAGTTGGTTTATACACGTCACGGATACCAGGCTGCAAGGGTTAAACCTCCACCCCCAACTACCTAACCCTCTCTTGTTTCTCGGTAGATCTGGGCTTTTGACAGCCCAGATCGGTGTCCTTTACCCGGTGTCCTTTACCCCAGGTCGCTCCAGCGGCTCCTTGTCTCAGAGCTCTGCTCTTTTGGAGGTTGGTACCCCTTGGGGGGTAGGGCAAGAGATGGGGTGATTGTCTGAAGGGAGCTACTTTGGGAGCCGGGGGTTTCCAGACCCCCCTCTACAACTCCCACTCCCCAATGGCCTTCCCAGTGTACATTTGATCACCCATAGCTCCATTCCCCAGCCATAGATCATGTCACTTTTTTACTGTAGGAGCTGGGGACCGAGGGCTTTACAACGACACCCTGGAAGTGCCACTGCTCCCCTGGGATCACCCCGGAACCACCATCCCTATGCTACTAGACACTATGGGACAATGGACTCTTTGGAGGGTGCCAGCCTGTCTGGAGGGGCAGGAATGGCGGGAGATTTGGGGGACTGATGAGGCTACTATCTTGATGGGATTGTGTATAAAAACTACCTGTTTTCACCTGAATGCTAGTGTGTCTAGTTATTTGGGTGGGAATTGTTAAAAAAAAAAAATCCGCTACATAGCGGCAGGTTCCAGGTACAGGAAGGATACTTTGGCGGAGCTACTCAGGTCAGGGTAGCCGGGTTCCATCACATCACACACATACACTTATATGCTATAAACTTTGTTTCCCTCGTAAGGACATTTCTGTTGGTGACAGCTGTATAAAGGTATAACATTTATTTAAACTTTCTTTTTAAGTGAATAATTTAAACTAAATTATTGCATAGTAACAACTGATATTCATAAAAACCTCTGCCAAACTTTAAATACATAAAAATATTATGTTGACAAACAAGCAAAATCTGTTGTTACAAATTCAGTGGGAGAATGGCAAAAAACGTGAATATATAGATATCTACAGCGCCAAAATGCTACCACACAAGCTCCTCCCAAAAGCAAGATCTCTCAACCAGATCTCAAAGAAGGGTACAGAAAAGTTGGCAATGGAGGAGCGCTAATATAGTTCCTAAGAAGGGGATAGATAGCTAAAGGGGGGATCTATAGAGGTGTGACAAAATATGTATAAAAATAATTTAATTTAAAATACAATAAAATACAAAGACCGAGGTAAACAATGATCAAATACACATTAAGATATAGTAATCAAACAATATCTATACATTAGAATATAATCATGTCTCTGAGGTACCTATATAGAGTATTGCTTCAAATACCTATATAATCCTAGAGGTGGATCAAATAAAATGTGGTATTATAATAATAGGTCCAAAAAATGTCCAAAGAGTGTGGCACTCGCTTCTTAGGGGCTATATTAGCGCTCCTCCATTGCCAACTTTTCTGAGAATGTCAAAAAATATAGCAGTGGCCACAGAACCAAGCTGCCCTTTTAAGGGCAATGCCCATCCAAATGCCCTTTTCAGGGCAATGGGGAGCTTAGTTTTTTTTTAGCTAGTATTTTATTTGGGGGGTTGGTTGTGTGGGTGGTGGGTTTTACTGTTGGGGGGGTTGGTTGTATTTTTTTTTTACAGGTAAAAGAGCTGATTACTTTGGGGCAATGCCCCGCAAAAGGCATTTTTAAGGGCTATTGGTAGTTTAGTTTAGGCTAGGGATTTTTTTTATTTTGGGGGGGGCTTTTTTATTTTAATAGTGCTATTAGATTAGGTGTAATTAGTTTAAATTTCTGTAATTTGTTTTTTATTTTCTGTAATTTAGTGTTCGTTTGTTTTTGTGCTTTAGCTAATTTAATTTAATTTAGGTAATTGTTTTTAATTTAGTTAATTTATTTAATTGTATTTAATGTAGGTAATTTATTTAATTGTAGTGTAGTGTTAGGTGTTATTGTAACTTAGGTTAGGTTTTATTTTACAGGTAAATTTGTATTTATTTTAGCTAGGTAGTTATTAAATAGGTAATAACTATTTAATAACTATTCTAGTTAAAATAAATACATGCGTGCCTGTAAAATAAAAATAAACCCTAAGATAGCTACAATGTAACTATTAGTTATATTGTAGCTATCTTAGGGTTTATTTTATAGGTAAGTATTTAGTTTTAAATAGGAATAATGTAGTTAATTAGGGGTTAGACAGGTTTAGGGGTTAATACATTTAGTATAGTGGCGGCGACATTGGGGACGGCAGATTAGGGGTTAATAAATATAATGTCGGTGTCGGCGATGTTGGGGGCAGCAGATTAGGGGTTCATAACTATAATGTAGGTGGCGGCGGTGTCCGGAGTGGCAGATTAGGGGTTAATAATATAATGTAGGTGTTGGCGGCGGCAGATTAGGGGTTAATAAGTGTAAGATTAGGGGTGTTTAGACTCGGGGTTCATGTTAGGGTGTTAGGTGTAGACATAAATTTTATTTCCCCATAGGAATCAATGGGGCAGCGTTAAGGAGTTTTACGCTGCTTTTTGGCAGGTGTTAGACTTTTTTTCAGCCGGCTCTCTCCGTTGATTCCTATGGGGAAATCGTGCATGAGCACATTACACCAGAAAAAGAAAAAGGAAGAGTCCCAACTGGACCATAAAATGCCCCACTATGGGTTAACCGGATTAAATAAATTTAAAACTACCCTCAGGAGAATATCAAATTACTATAAATTACTGAGTGTACTTATATGTCCATTCCACTATGCAGCACTAATGTTGTATGTGCTACCATTCAGCCTTACACAATTGAAGTGATACCTGATGAGCTTATCCTTAAGCCAGGGGTGTCCAAACTTTTTTGGAAGAGTGCCAGATTTCATGAAGTGAACATGTGCGAGGGCCGACCATTTTGCCTGACATTCTTTGAACCATTTTAAAATAAATGCAAATTAACTATTTTATGCAAAGTTTATTGAAAACGGCATACTTTTACATTTTGTGACTTGGATGACATTTTCCACCTGTCCTGGAAGCGGAGTCCCTCACTGTCAACTTTTCTTTTCTTATTTATAGTTGCCATTATTAAAATTGGATACAGTCCAGTATTATTTATAACTATGTGTATGTAATTATAGATCTCTTATGTATGCAATTGTGAATACTACTCTCCTCAGAGTCCCACTAATGCGGTTAAAGTACACAGGGTAGGTATGTGAATGTTCATAACGTTTCTCCCAAGAAAAAGCTGTGTATGCTGTGCCTTTTACGTTTTTACATTGGATGACATGTAATAAATTGAACTTTTTATACCTTGAAATATCTCCTTGCTTATTCCTGTGAGACATTTTGGTGCTATTATGAAAATTGGCCAGATTCCTATACGTCCGAGATCTCGCGAGATTTGGGCTTTCCCCTTCTTCCTGTGCCGGCTGATGATGTCAAACCAGAGATCCCAGGAGTCCTGAGCGGCGCTCGGGGACTCACTGAGCGGCGCTCTGGGAATTAACTGAGCGGCGGTCGGGGACTCACTGGGGGGCCGTATAATGTATATTTGTAAAATTATCTGTGGGGCCATATCAGTCCGGTACTCGTGCCGCAATTGGCCCGCGGGCCGGACTTTGGACATGCCTGCCTTAAGCAAATTGAAACCTTATATGATACAGTCTGTACAAATATATATATATATATATATATATATATATATATATGTGTGTGTCCTTTTCCACTTGTTTAGAAAGGCTCCGGTGGGCTCAATCAGGTATTTAGTGTAGGCGGCCCCAAAAGAAAAAATCAAGGGCAATGCTCCCATGGACTTGTTCCCTCTCACTCAGGGTAGCTCCGGTGGGCTATGCAGATAGGTGCTGGCTTGTGGCAAATAATTACAAGCCCAAAATTGTTATATAAAAAGCTTAGACTTTATTGATAATAAACATTAAAATGTATACAAAAAAAAAAAAAGAGTGTAGGGTAACCCCCAAAACAAGACTAACGCGTTTCGGCTAGGAGAGCCGTACTCATAGTCCCTAAAACACCAACTGACACACTGCTTTAAATACCCAGTGCTCTGTTGTGATTGGAGGGTTAGTTAATTGGAAATTAAAGGTACATAGGCTAATAAAGTTATACTGGTATTGATTTTAAATATACAGTATAAACCTAATCTCAATAGGTTCATAGCCTTTCCTTGTTCATTAAGTATCCAACCTAGGAGAAAAGATTAATCATGTTTAGATGAGTTATATATATACTACTAATATTGTAAAAGAGTTCCATTTATATAAATCTTAAATTCTTTTGAATTTCTTAAACTGTAATTGGAGCAAGTATTAAAACGTCTTAGACTTAGAAATGCCCATAGTGAAAAATGGATATCTGTATATACGGATCGAAATATATATCAATCTAATTGGCCAAAAAATTTCCCATCACCAAGTAACCCAAATAGAATGAGCCTATGACAAGAGATTAAACATTCTTTACCAACATGGTGAACCCCAAGGATTATAACAGAGATTGCATATTTATAGTGGTGAATTTATCAAAATTGGCTGCATAGATGGGTAGATAGTTACCTAAATAAATGAATAAGTAAATACATAGATAAATGAGTAAATAAATAAATAAATAAATAAACATTTCCCCATTAATGAGCATATGACAAAAGGATTAAGTCCCAAAATTGTGTTAATTTCTGTAAATGAGCCTATGACAAGAGGATTAATTCCAAAATTGTGTTAATTTCTGTAAATGAGCCTATGACAAGAGGATAGGATCCCAAGTTCTGTAAAACTTTCTAATTCTTACAGCTGGAATAGGGCAACCCCCCATATACTAGGACCAAAATTATGTTAATTTCTGTAAATGAGCCTATGACAAGAGGATATGATCACAAATTCTGTAAAACTTTCTAATTCTTACAGCAGGAAGGAGGGTGATTCCCCATACACTAGGACCAATAATTAATGAAATTGTACTCCAAATTCAGGCACCTAGGTCTCTTTGTTTGGAGCCTGAATATCCAGTACATTTCTTTCCTTGTTAAAATTTTAAAGCGATCACCCCCCCCCTCTTTTGAGGCTGAATTTTTTCAGTGATCATCCATTTTAATGAATGACAGTCTTTGTCATGTCGTTGTACAAAATGGGTCACCAGTATAGTACTACTCGTGCCCACCCGGATAGTGGACAAATGTTCACGTATCCTGGAGCGGACATCTCTAGTGGTCAACCCTATGTACTGTAAATTACATGT
Source organism: Bombina bombina (assembly GCF_027579735.1). Classification (NCBI taxonomy): domain Eukaryota; kingdom Metazoa; phylum Chordata; class Amphibia; order Anura; family Bombinatoridae; genus Bombina; species Bombina bombina. Next base: position 678,653,862 of record NC_069502.1, on the reverse strand, counting down.
TGTACACCAGAGTAAGTAGATACAATATGTGGATCTGCAATTTAAACACAATGAAATTTCAAAAACTTCCCCTGTAACTGCTGAGGAAAAGGAAGTGCCCACCTGAACATATTCACATGCCTTGCTTTGGGAATATCCACACCTGTAGGCTCCCTTATGTCCAGGAGGATGATACTGCTGTTTCAGAGACTGGTCTTCTCAGCTGGGAAGGAGAGATCATATTCCCTATTGTTTTATTCCTTCTGTAGGAAAACCTACAACCTTTCTTGACCGTCTCTGAAAGAGCATCATCAGCCACCAATAGTCGAAAGTGGTTGCGAATTATATCACAAATCTGTGTATATTGGGCTGAATAATCTGTCAAAAAAAGTCAGTGTGTTGTCTGTTTTCTTTCTTGGGGCATATTTTTCTTGTAAAAGGGTTTCCCTTGACATTAGGTTCACTTCATCCCTTGCCCTCTTGATGACCTTCCTACTATAGCCCCGTTGTTGCAGCTGTCTGTCCAAGTCGTCTGCATGTGTGTTATAACTCTGGGGCATAGTACAATTTCGTTTAATCCGCACAAATTGACCTTTGGCTACTGAATGGGGCATGTGTTTAGGGTGACAGCTTTTTGCATGTAAGAGGCTATTCCCCGTGAAGGGTTTCCTGTAAACTTGTGAGGATATTCTCCCCGAAGGCCAACCCCTTAACTCCAGATCTAGGTAGTGTACCCAGCATGTACTATACTCAGATGTGAATCGTAGATTCTACAAAAGTGTGTGCCTGTTCCTTGTCCCCCTTCCAAATAAACAGAAGGTCATCTATGTAGCAGAGATATAATCTAATTCTCGACCTGAAAGGGTTCCCAGCTGCATAGACGTGGGACCGCTCCCACCAACCCATGAACAGGTTGGCGTAGGTGGGTGCGAATTTCGCCCCCATAGCTGTCCCACGTCTCTGCAGGTAGAACTCCCCCTCAAATCGAAAATAGTTATGGGACAACAGAAATTGGGTAACATCTAGCACAAAGGCAATGAATGACTCACTGTGGGCGGTCCCCTCTTCCTATACTCAGATGTGAATCGTAGATTCTACAAAAGTGTGCGCCTGTTCCTTGTCCCCCTTCCAAATAAACAGAAGGTCATCTATGTAGCGGAGATATAATCTAATTCTCGACCTGAAAGGGTTTCCAGCCACATAGACGTGGGACCGCTCCCACCAACCCATGAACAGGTTGGCATAGGTGGGTGCGAATTTCACCCCCATAGCGGTCCCATGTCTCTGCAGGTAGAACTCCCCCTCAAATCGAAAATAGTTATGGGACAACAGAAATTGGGTAACATCCAGCACAAAGGCAATGAATGACTCACTGTGGGCAGTCCCCTCTTCCAAAAAAGCCACTGCTTTTATGCCCCACTCATGGGGTATTGTGGAGTATAGAGAGACCACATCCACAGTGAGCAATCCAAACCCCTGCTCCCAGTATATCTTTTCCACTAGGTTTAAAACCTGTTTAGAATCCCTAACATAGCTAGGGAGGGATTTGACTAGGGGTTGGAGTACTCCATCCAACCACTCCGAAAGATGCTCAAGCATAGACCCTATACCATTCACTATGGGTCTACCCTGAACATTTACTAGTGACTTGTGCCACTTCGGGAGGTGGGGGAACAGGGGGATGACTCGATGTTCCACATAAAGATATTGTGAGGTCTTCTCATCAATCAGTCCATCCTCCACCGCTCCATCCAGAAGGTGCACAAGCTCACTGCTGACTTAAGCAGCGTTGGTATTGAAGTGAGATTTGGAGCAAAATTTTGCTCAACGCTCACTTCTTGCCTTTTAACAACGGGTTTCTGAAAACTTGTAATACCAGCGCTGCAGGTAAGTGAGCGGTGAGGGAAAACTGCTTGTTAGCACCGCATAGCCTCTAACGCAAAACTCGTAATCTAGGTGGTTGTTTCATCACACAAGATTAATAGGGAAATTGTCGTTCCCTCCTTGTGTCCTAATCCAAATAATGCTTCTGAGAAATCCTTAAATTTTTTTGATGTTAGAGCACTGAAATATGTTGATGATACTAAGGACTTCAGACAGCCTTTTCTAGTCTATCTGTTCTTTTTTCTGGTCCTAAGAAAGGCCAGAAGGCCGAGGCTCTGCTATTTCTTTAGTCCCTTCATTGAAACTTTTGATTCACAAAGCTTATTTGGAGGCGGGTCAGACTCCGCCTTAGAGAATTACAGCTCATTCTACTAGATCGGTTGCCACATCTTGGGCTTTCAAGAATAAGGCTTCATTTGATCAAATTTGGAAAGCGGCCACTTGATCTTCTCTGCATACCTTTACTAAATTTTACTATTTTGATGTTTTTGCTTCGTCAGAAGTAGGCTGTGGTAGAAAGGTCCTTCAGGCAGTTGTCTCGGTTTGATAATTGCTCCTATATTTTGAGTTTTTGTCATAAGACATTATTTTTGGGTTATGTATTTAGTTTATCAGCAAAACAAGCTGTTTTTATTTGAATCCCTCCCTTTATTGTTATTATTATTATGATTTATTTGTATAGCGCCGCCAAATTTCGTAACGCTGTATACAATGATAGGGGTATACAATGACAAAGGATTTCTGGTAAATACAAAACATAACAAAACAAATCTAGTACAGGAGGAAAAGGGCCCTGCTCCAGAGAGCTCACAGTCTACAGGTTTAGGGTGCAGAGACATAAGGTTGGGTTAGCTTGTCACATTGTTTGTAGTTGCAGCAGTGAGTCAGGCAGTTCATGTATTAGTTTGGTTAGGATGAGATATGGAGGAGAGATGGTAAGCCTCTCTGAATAGGTGGGTTTTCAAGGACCGTCTGACAAGGTTGGAGACAGTCTTATGGAGTGGTGTAGAGAGTCCTATAGGACAGGAGCAGCATGTGAGAAGTCTTGAAGATGGTAGTGGGACGTAGAGATAACAGGAGTGGAGAGACGTAGGTCAGAGGTTGATTGACGAGGATGGGGAATATTTCACAATGAGAGAGGAAATATAGTTGGGAGTTAGACTGTTGAGTGCTTTGTAAGTTAGGGTTAATGCTTTAAATTGTATTCTGGAGTGTATGGGGAGCCAGTGTAGAGACTGGCAGAGAGAAGAAGCTGATGCAGATCGTCGACTTAGGTGGATGAGTCTAGCAGAAGAATTCATAATAGATTGGAGGGAGGAGAGGCAGTGTTTTGGAAGGCCATTTAGAAGTAGATTGCAATAATTAATGCATGACAAAATGAGGGAATTTATTATTTCTTTCTAATGACACAATGAGTTTACAGATCATCTAATTACTATAGGGAATATCACTCCTGCCCAGCAGGAGGTGGCAAAGAGCACCACAGCAAAGCTGTTAAATATCACCTCCCTTCCCTCCAACCCCAGTTATTCTCTTTGCCTATGTTAGAGCAAGGAAGTGGTAAAGTTAGATATTGGGAAAGAAGATTCTTCAAGCAAGATTTTATTATTTTTTAAGTGGTGCAAGATTGTGCTGCTTTGTTCTAGGGTGAAGCCGTAGTCCATATCAGTCTCTTCAGTAGAGCAGTGGTGGCTGTAGAGCAATTGGAACTTGTGGGGTATAATCGTCACTGCGCCTCCCATATACTAATGCTGCCTTATTTTCTAAAGCCTTAATTGTTTATTCAGTATTTGAATTTTTTTCCACAGGTCCATGTGAGGAATCATGCCTCTCAAACCTAGTGAGCTGCCTTGCTGCCGGGCAGATTTACTAAGGTAAGTGCTTATTTTTCATGTTCTGGGATCGTCATTCAGAATAAAAGATGGCACTTTAATATAAATTATAAAAGTTTGGGACATAATAAAAGAATTCTCTTATGACTTAGAGAGTATTTATTATGGGCAGTAATAGCAGGCACTGGGGACGAGGAGCAGGCTCAGAGGTGGTGTTTTTAGCTTGAGTAACGATAAAATGGCATTACTATGCTTTTAAAAGAACTAAGGGAATTTTTTTCTTGTAACGCCCATGGTGGGCGGGGCTAACGGAAGCGCCAAAATTTGTTACGCACTTGCCCCTCATAGTTCCTGTGTTCTGTGACACGGAAGACTTCGTCTCAGTTTTTGGCCGTATTACGGACTTCATCTGACAGAATAAATAAATTGAGTCCGGATCATCTAACAGCCTATAAACTCCGGTGTTAGCCAAGCAGGTAAGCACCTCAGCAAAGTTAAGCTGAGGTGTAAAGGTTCCGGAGTATTTAATTTTTACTTATGATAATTTTATTTTCATGCTGAAAAATAAAGCAGTTTATTTTAAAAGGTTTAAAGGAACAGTAACGGTTTTTTTGTGAGGTATTTTTTTTAATAAAATATCAATTTTCTATCTGTTTATTCAGTTTTTGTGGTGAATAAAGATGGACCAAGAGGCCCTGCATGTTCTTTATGTTTTGATGCTAATGTTGAACCACCCATCCCTTTCTGTTCCTCATGTATTGAGAGAACTTTACATTATAGGGATAGATTTTTTTTTCTGAGCCAACATTGTCTAGGGTGGATGCTGTTCAGGAGTCTTCTGACAATGTTCAAAATATGCCACAGCTTTCTCCTCAAGTGTCCCAACACTTAGTGTTCATACAGCCAGTGCCCTGCGCTTCCTCCATTACTCCATCCGGAGTTACTTTGCAAGACATCACTTCTCTCATGTCCTCTGCTGTTTCTGATGCGTTGTCTGCTTTTCCCATGCTGCAAAGAAAGCGCAAGAGGAAAAGTAAAGAATCAGTAAGTGAGGTTACTGACACAGTTGTTGCTATTTCTAATGCCCCCTCCCAGAGGCCTGAGGAGGAGGATAATTTGGTAGCATCTGACGGTGAAATCTCAGACTCAGGCAGTGTAATTCCTCCTGCCGATAATGAAGTTGTATCCTTCAGGTTTAAGCTAGAACACCTCCGTTTGTTACTTAAAGGGACAGTCTAGTATAAATTAAACTATCATTATTCAGAGAGGACTTTTAATTTTAATCAACTTTCCAATTTACTTTTATCATCAAATTTGCTTTTTTCTCTCGGTATACTTAGTTTAAACTAAACCTAGGCAGGCTCATATGCTAATTTCTAAGCCCTTGAAGGCTGTCTCTAATCACATGCTTTTTAAATCTATTTTCAACACAAAGAGACAGAAAGTACACGTGGGCCATATAGATAACACTGTGTTCAGGCACAGGGGGTTATTTAAGATTTAGCACAACACAATGCTAACTGCAAGACAATAGATAATAAACAGTCACAGTCACGTGATCAGGGGGCTGGAAGAAGGTTCCTAGATACAAGGTAATCACAGAGGTAAAAAGTATATTAATATAACTGTGTTGGTTATGCAAAACTGGGGAATGGGTAATAAAGGGATTATCTATCTTTTAAAAGAATAACAATTCTATGATAGACTGTCCCTTTAAGGAGGTTTTAGCTACCCTGGATGAATCCAACACTACCGTCGTAGACAATCCTAACAAGTCTAGTAAACTAAACAAGTATTTTGATGTGCCCTCCATGGTGGAGGTATATCCTGTACCAGATAGGGCTACAGAGATCAATGCTAAGGAATGGGAGAGACCGGGTATCCCTTTTCTCCATCCCCGATATTTAAAAAGATGTTTCCTATAGCAGATTCTATCAAGGAGTCTTGGCAGACGGTACCCAAGGTGGAAGGGGCAATTTCCACTCTTGCCAAGAGAACTACTATTCCAATAGAGGATAGTTGTTCCTTTAAGGATCCTATGGATAGAAAGTTAGAGGGGTTACTCACGAAGATGTATGTACACTAGGGTTTACAATGGCAACCCGCAGTTTCTATTGCTACGGTCACTAGTGCGGCAGCATACTGGTTTGATGCTTTGTCTGATTCCAATCGGACAGGCACTCCCCTTGAAGAAATCCAGGATAGGATTAAGTCCCTTAAGTTGGCCAACTCCTTTATCACAGATGCTTCCCTTCAGGTTATTAAGCAGGGAGCTAAGATTTCAGGTTTTTCCATACTGGCTCGCAGAGCTTTATGGTTAAAATATTGGTCTGCGGATGTGTCATCTAAGTCTAAACTTTTGGTGATCCCTTAAAATGGAAAGAGCTTGTTTGGGCCTGGTTTGACGGAAATAATTTCTGATATTACGGGAGGTAAGGGACATTTCCTCCCTCAGGATAAGAGAAATAAACAAAAGTGACGTCAAAGTAATTTTCGTTCCTTTTGAAATTTCAAGGGAAATCCTTCCACTCCCTCCAAGCATGAGCAGTCCAAGCCTTCCTGGAGGCCCAATCAATCTTGGAACAAGGGAAAACAATCCAAGAAGCCTGCTATTTAATCAAAAGCAGCATGAAGGGCCTGCCCCCGATCCGGGACCGGATCTGGTGGGGGGCAGTCTTTCATTCTTCACTCAGGCTTGGGTTCGAGATGTTCAGGATCCCTGGGCAGTGGACATCGTGTCCCAGGGATACAAACTAGGGTTCAAGACCTTTCCTCCCAGGGACAGGTTTCTGCTTTCAAGATTATCTGTAGACAAGACAAAAAGAGAGGCATTCTTACACTGTGTTTGGGACCTCTCCAACCTGGGAGTGATCGTTCCTGTTCCAATGCAGGAACAGGGGTTTGGGGTTCTATTCCAATCTGTTCGTGGTTCCCAAAAAGGAGGGAACCTTCAGATCAATTTTAGATCTCAAGAGTCTAAACAAATTCCTCAGAGTGCCGTCTTTTAAGATGGAAACTATTCGTTCTATTCTTCCTTTGGTCCAAGAGGGTCAATTTATGACAACGGTGGATTTAAAGGACGCATACCTGCATGTTCCCATCCACAGGGACCATCACAAGTTTCTAAGGTTTGCATTTCTAGACAAACACTTCCAGTTCGTGGCTCTTCTATTCGGTCTTGCCACAGCTCCCAGAATTTTCTCAAAGGTTCTGGGATCCCTGCTGGCAGTGCTCCGATTGCGGGGCAATGCAGTGGCACCTTATCTGGATGACATTCTGGTTCAGGTGCTTTCCTTTCAACAAGCAAGATCCCATACGGAAATGTTATCTTTCCTGTGGTCTCACGGATGAAAGGTGAATTTGGAATTTCCTTAGTTCCAAATACAAGGGTAATTTTATTGGGAACCATAATAGATTCCTTATCAATGAAGATTTTTCTGACAGAAGTCAGGAAATCAAAGATTTTCGATTCTTGCCTAGAACTTCAGTCCTCTCCTCGGCCATCAGTGGCTCAGTGCATGGAGGTAATTGGACTAATTGGGCTGATGGTAGCGGCAATGGACATCATCCCGTTCACCCATTTCCACCTCAGACCTCTGCAGTTAAGCATGCTCAGGCAGTGGAACGGAGATTATGCAGATCTGTCTCCGCGATTACAGCTGGAGCAGGAGACAAGGGATTCTCTACTTTGGTGGTTGTCTCAGGATCATCTCTCCCAGGGAACCTGCTTTCGCAGACCCTCTTGGGTGATTGTGATAACAGATGCCAGCCTTCTGGGATGGGGAGCAGTTTGGGCCTTTCTAAAGGCTCAGGGAACATGGACTCGGTCGGAGTCTGTTCTACCCATAAACATTCTGAAACTGAGAGAAATCTTCAATGCTCTTCTGGCCTGGCCTCAGTTAGCCTCAGCCCGGTTCATCAGGTTCCAGTCAGACAATATAACCTCAGTGGCTTACATCAACCATCAAGGAGGAACTCGGAGTTCCTTGGCCATGACAGAGGTAGCCAAGATCATTCAGTGGGCGGAGACCCACAATTGCTGTCTGTTGGCGATCCATATTCCAGAAGTGGACAACTAGGAGGCGGACATCCTGAGCAGGCAGACCTTTCACCCGGGGGAGTGGGAACTCCATCCGGAAGTGTTTTTCAGCCTGATTCTCAAATGGGGTCAGTAAGAATTGGATCTTATAGCATCTCGGCAGAATGCCAAGCTTCCAAGGTATGGGTCGAGGTCAAGGGACCCTCAGGCTGTACTGATAGACTCTCTGGTGGTACCTTGGAATTTCAGTTTAGCATACCTATTTCCTATGTTCGCTCTTCTACCTCGGGTTATTGCTCGAATCAAGCAGGAGAGGGCATCGGTTATCCTCATTGCACCGGCGTAACCTCGCAGGATTTGGTATGCAGCCCTAGTGGACATGTCATCTCTTACACCTTGGAGACTTCCGTTGAGGAAGGACCTTCTTCTTCTAGGGCCCTTCCTTCATCCAAATCTAGTTTCTCTGAAGCTGACTGCTTGGAGATTGAACGCTTAATTTTATCCAAGCATGGATTTTCGGAATCGATCATTGAGACCATGATTCAGGCTTGTAAACCTGTGACTAGAAATATTTACCATAAGATATGGGGTAAATATCTATATTGGTGTGAATCCAAGGGCTACTCTTGGAGTAGAGTTAGGATTCCTAGAATTCTGTCCTTTCTCCAAAAAGGTTTGGAGAAGGGTTTATCAGCAAGTTCCCTAAAAAGAAAACATATATCTGCCTTGTCTATTTTGTTACATAACGTGCAATCGTTTTGTCAGGCCTTGGTCAGGATCAGGCCTGTATTCAAGCCAGTTACTCCACCCTGGAGTCTAAATTTAGTTCTTAAGGTTCTTCAAGGGGCTCCGTTTGATCCTATGCATTCCTTAGATATTAAGTTGTTATCTTGGAAAGTTTTGTTTCTTTTTGCCATTTCATCTGCTCGTAGAGTGTCTGAGCTCTCGGCATTACAGTATGAGTCTCCTTACCTTATTTTTCATTCAGATAAGGTGTTTTTGCGTACTAAATTAGGGTTTCTCCCTAAAGTAGTTTCAGACCGGAACATTAATCTGGAGATTGTTGTTCCTTCCTTGTGTCCTAATCCTTCTTCTCAAAAGTAAATGCTTTTGCACAATCTGGACGTGGTGCGTGCATTAAAATTCTATTTACAGGCGACTAAGGATTTTCGTCAGTCTTCTGCTCCGTTTGTGGTATTCTGGGACAGAAAGCTACGGCTACTTCTCTTTCTTTGTGGCTGAAGAGTATCATTCGTTTTGCCTATGAAATTGCTGGACAGCAGCCTCCAGAGAGAGCTCATTCTACGGGGACTGTTTCCTCTTCCTGGGCATTCAAGAATGAAGCTTCTATGGAACAGATTTGCAAGGTTGCAACTTGGTCCTCTCTTCACATTTTTTCAAAATTCTATAAATTTGACTCTTTTGCCTCGGCTGAGGCCTCTTTTGGGAGAAAGGTTCTTCAAGCAGTGGTGCCTTCCGTTTAGGTTCCCTGTCTTGTCCCTCCCTTATCATCTGTGTATTCTAGCTTGGGTATTGATTCCCAATAGTAATTAGATGATCCGTGGACTCATTGTTTCATTAGAAAGAAAACAAAATTTATGCTTACCTGATAAATGTATTTATTTCTTGACATGTTGAGTCCACGGCCCGCCCTATTCTTTAGAAAATGGTGGTAGAATTGGCGCTAATATCTACCCTCAGCCGAGTATAAAGGGGTCCCTCTCTAAAAGACCCCAAAGAGCAAATGGGAACAGATAGAATAAAAATACTGGCGCTAAAGCTAGGGTACAATGAAGATACTATAAATATAGGTACGTGAGAAACGATTACCCCAATTGTAAAAAATATAAAACCATCAACGGCTAAGTATAATAATAATTATAAAGCCACTGGTAATATAATTCAGAATAGAGATGAAGTATAAATAGTATAAATTTATTATCAAACATAAAATAATATAGTATGCAAGGGACAAAGTTATAAAACAGGTAGAATCCTAAAATCCTGCAACAATGAATATCGTTATCAGAGGTAATTAATTCTGCTCTTTAGACTAGCTCGAAAAAAGCAGATTACAAAAGAGGAGTGATTAACCACACATAGATAATAATATATAAACTATAGGAGTCTATAAATATATATATATATATTTAGGATGTTGTATATTTATAGACTCCTATAGTTTATATATTATTATCTATGTGTGGTTAATCACTCCTCTTTTGTAATCTGCTTTTTTCGAGCTAGTCTAAAGCTAGTCTAAAGAGCAGAATTAATTACCTCTGATAACTATATTCATTATTGCAGGATTTTAGGATTCTACCTGTTTTATAACTTTGTCCCTAGAGCAAAATCAATACCTTTGATACTATATTCATTATTACAGGATTTTAGGTTTTTACCTTTGTCCCTTGTATACTATATTATTTTATGTTTGATAATAAATTTATACTATTTATACTTCATCTCTATTCTGAATTATATTACCAGTGGCTTTATAATTATTATTATCCTTAGCCGTTGATGGTTTTATACTTTTTACAATTGGGGTAATCGTTTCTCACGTACCTATATTTATAGTATCTTCATTGTACCCTAGCTTTAGCGCCAGTATTTTTATTCTTTCCCGCCCTGTTCTTAAGACAGGTTGTTGGTATGGTATAAACTTCAGACACCTCTGCACCTTGTTGCTTCCTTTCTCTCCTTTACTTCGGTCGAATGACTGGGGTTGGAGGGAAGGGAGGTGATATTTAACAGCTTTGCTGTGGTGCTCTTTGCTGCCTCCTGCTGGGCAGGAGTGATATTCCCAATAGTAATTAGATGATCCGTGGACTCATCGTGTCAAGAAATAAATACATTTATCAAGTAAGCATAAATTTTGTTTTTTGTAGTTTTTTGAGTAAGGAAGGGACAAATTCTGGAAATGTTGCGTAGGTGTGAACGGCAGGATTTGGTAAACGCTTGTATCTGTGGGTTGAATGTGAGTTCTGAGTCAAGTGTGACCCCAAGAGAGCAGACCTGGGGTGAGGTGTTGAGACTATATTTTCCAACCGTTAGAAAAATGTCAGGTGTTGGATGTCTCGAAGAGGGGGAGAACAAGAAGCAGCTCAGTTTTGGACAGATTGAGTTGGAGGTAGTGTGAAGACATTCAAGAGGAAATTGCAGAGAGTACTTCCACATCTTGGGTATTATATCCCATACATAACAGATTGTGGACTCTTTACACCTATATGTTATCAAGCCTATTTATCCTCCATGGAATCTTAAACTGGTGTTAGGGGTTATTGCAGACTCCTCCCTTTGAGCCCAGGCATAAAATATTTATAAAACTAATTTCTTGTTAATTTTTATAATAAAACAAAGTAACGAGGGGGCGTTAAGGGTTTTTGCAGACTTCTCCCTTTGAGCCTATGTATAAATTATATATAAAACTACTTTCTTGGAAATTGTTATTGCTTTTGACTTTTTTTGAGTTATCTGCTCTTTCTTGGGAACCTCCTTATCTGATTTTTCAGCAAGATAAGGCTGTTTTACGGACGTCATTTACTTTTTGCCTAAGGATGTTTATTCAGGCAACATTAGCAGAGAGATTTTTGTTCCTACTTTGTGTCCTAATCCTAAGAGTGCTTCTGAAAGATCTTTGTATTATTTGGATGTTAGGACATTGAAATATTGTATTGATGCTACTAAGGCTTGTAGACAAACTATTGGGGTTGTGGATTTTTTTTCTTAGTGAAAGAGATGTTTTAAAATCCCTTTCTTTGTTTTTACTCGTGAACTCTACTCTTTGGAACTAATACTCAAACTGTGAAGGATCGTGGACTCTCACCACCTGTATGAAAGAAATATCATTCATGCTTACCTGATAAATGTATTTCTTTCATCGTGGTGAGAGTCCATGAGACACAACCCATGTGTTTTTTGGGGGTTCTTTTTTCTTCATCTTTTTTAGCTTTGTTCCTTTTATGGCTCTTATTTCTTTTTGTTACCTCACTTTGCTTGGCTATACGTTAGACTGAGGTATGTGTGAGGTGGGAGGGATTTTATAGAGCTCTTGGGGCTTGGGAATCTTTGCCTCCTCCTAGTGCTAGAGAAGAGTCATTTCCAAGAATAAAGGATTGTGGACTCTCACAACCATGAGTTAAATTAATTTATCAGGTAAGCATAAATTTTGTTTTTCAAACAGTGTGTCACTGGCTATTCGCAGCGAACCTGATCACGCCATTGAATTACATGTAGCGAGCTCCATGCTTTACCTAGTTGCGGGAGTGCTCTACATGATTGGAAGGCTTCATAGTAGAGGTAAGTATACTTTTTGGTGACTTATTATAGATTTAGCCAATTTGTAAAAGAGGGCATTTTAAAATACACCACCATTTAATATTTTTTGTGCAAGAAGAATGCTACAGTACTGAGAAAAAAAGAAATACTTTGTTTTTATGTTTTTGCCCACCAGACACAGCAAGAAATCAGCTCATTCACCTGTCCACATTTGATTTTATGGTACGGTAATTTAGTTTCCTTCTAGACATGTTCATCACCCCTTTATAAAGTGTATTACAAGTGTTCTATAGGGGTTGCTTTTTATGTTTATTTTTAGTTAGAAATAGCTGTTTTTATTCACTAGAACAACCACATTTCATAATTTATATAGAAATGATGATAAGCAGGTATTACCCTGTGAGGCAGTTAGTACTTTTTGTAAATTGCATACACAGTCATGGTGTGGAGTGATTTGTGTGGAGTGATTTGCATGTACTATAATCTGCATTTGTATTTTAGACACAAAGGTTTGCATTTTGTTTTTCCACTGTTAATTACATTGCTTGCAACTGATAATCAAAGTCATGGCGTTTCAGGGTTTCCCCCTTAATAATAAATGTGTCACATATGTTTTGTGCAAACTTTTAAAGGCAATTTGGCATCAATCTCATAATGCCAATCCTCTACTGCCAACCTAGTTAAAAAGGAAGAAGAAATGATTGTTCTTTCATTGTGTTCAGATCCTGCTAACTCTAAGTAGTCTTTCATAATCTTGAGGAAGCCAATGCTTTGAAGTTCTATATCCAAGCTACTAAAGATTTCAGACAAACTTTTAGTTTGTTTTTCTCACTACTCTGAGACTCGTAAGGGGCAGAAAGCTATTAAGGCTCAAATAAGTGATTCACAAGGCTTAAATGAAGACAGGAAAGTCACCTAAGTGTATTCAGCTTTTCTACAAAAAAATTCTTTAAAAAAATGATGCATTTTTGAAACAGATGTTCAAAGCTGCAACATGTCTTCTCTGCATATTTTGTCTCGGTTTATTGCTTTGATGTTTTGGTTTTTTGTAAGCAGCTTTTAGCAGTAAAGTCCTTCAAGCTTCTCTGTCAACTAAATAAGGAATGCAGAACAATTTGTCCCACCCTTTTTGTAACATACACCATTGGCTTGATTATTTGTCCTATATGTTATGGAGGATCGTGGACCATCATCATTTTGCAAAATAAAACAAAATTTCTACTTACCTGATAAATTATTTTCTTTCAGAATGATGATGGTCCACAGGTCCCATCTATTTCAATGTTTGGGCGACAGTTCTAATGACACCTCTACAGAACCTACTTTGTCTTTCCTACCTATATGTTTCCTATTCTCTACTCTGCTATACGTTAAACTAGAGAGAGGTGGGAGGGATTTTAAACTCTGATATGGGTTCTTGACCTGCTCCTAGTGGTGGGAATTATATCCCATATGTTATGAATAACTGTGGACCATCATCATTCCGAAAAAAAATAATTTATCTGGTAAGCATAAATTTAGTTTTTTCTGTGTTCATTGCATTCATTTGAAAAAGCAAAACAAGTGACCCCTTTAAGGAATTATCAAATGAACAAATGCATGTGACACAAAATTAGTTGATTCCTGCATTTAAAACAGTTACTCTGAAGGCAGAAAGTTTTTTTCTGCAGGAGGGAAAGTCTTTCAAGCAGAAAAGAAAGCCTTTACATTTAGAGCAGTGACATGCAGTGATAGGAGGCAAAGGAGACAACGCCTCCCCTATTAAATCAGAAAAAAAAAGTTTTTATTAATTATTAAAAAAAAAAAAAAAAGTTGTTGTTTGTGCATTAACATTTTCTGAACATGCCCCTCACACCCCCCCCCCTCCCTCCGTCCGGGAGCAATGCAATCCCCATCCATGTTGCGCAATTAAGCCAGGAGAGGCAGTAAGCTGTTCAGCTGCCCTACACTGATTGCACAACATGGATGCTTGATAGTGTTAATAGCTCACTATTAACTAACGCCACCCAGTGGTAGCTCTTGCGGGCCCATACCATGCTCTAATAGAGGCAGTTCTTTAAACCGCCTCTAACATGGAGCTAATCCTCCAGACAGTATGACAGCCAAATTAGCCAATCACCTATCAACGCTGCCAGGGAGGCTTGCCGATCATTGAGTTGGGCGTGAGTGACGTAGGACTCACTAATACTGGCACAGGAGCTGTTTGGAACTAATTGAAGAAGCAGGAGGGTGCTGCTGCTGCCGAGTCCCGACTCACGTGGGGTGTGACTGACACTGACTATGTGTCGTCATCATCGTCGTCGTGAGAGTCGACTGTGACTGAGTGAGAGGGTGTTGTGCCACATCCTTGGTGGTGCAAGCCAGTCAGAGTTAAGTTGCAGACTCCAGAGCTGCCCATTACAGATACCAGTGAGCCATCAAAGATTCAAAACTTTAAGAAAGTAAGTTTTAACTATGAGGTCAGTACGCCGCTTTTATTGCCTAAATAAATACCAGGTCTAATCACCTAATGCCTTTTAAAATTAACGGAACCATTTTAATGCCGACTACACTAGCATTTTTATCTGAATCCTATCCAATTTTTTTTGTGTGTCATAAACATTTTGTTTTGCAGTTTATTTTAAAAACTTTTGGATATTTGAATGTTCTTATAATTTGATTCTTTCCTACCATTAAAACTGATGTATTAAAAAAATGTTTTCTTTCATGTAATTGGCAAGAGTCCATGAGCTAGGGATGTATGGGATATACAATCCTACCAGGAGGGGCAAAGTTTCCCAAACCTCAAAATGCCTATAAATACACTCCTCACCATACCCACTATTCAGGTTTTACAAACTTTGCCTCCTATGGAGGTGGTGAAGTAAGTTTGTGCTTAGATTCTACGTTGATATGCGCTTCTCAGCATTTTGAAGCCCAATTCCTCTCAGAGTACAGTGAATGTCAGAGGGATGTGAAGGGAGTATCACCTATTGAATTCAATGGTTTACCTCACGGGAGATCTATTTCATAGGTTCTCTGTTATCGGTCGTAGAGATTCATCTCCGACCTCCCTTATTCAGATCGACGATATACTCTCATATTCCATTACCTCTACTGAAAACCGTTTCAGTATTGGTTTGGCTATCTGCTATATGTGGATGGGTGTCTTTTGGTAAGTATGTTTTTATTACTTAAGACACCCCCAGCTATGGTGTGGCACTTTATGTATTAATATAAAGCTCTAAATATATGTGTCACGGATACCAGATGGCAAAGGCTACCCCCCACCCCCCCCCTACAACCTCACCCCTGTTGTTTCTCAGTGGTTTTGGGCTCCTTAGAGCATCCACAATCTCTGGAAGCTTTTGGTTGCATGGTTTGTGTTCCAAACTTGTTTAGAAAAGAGCTGGTTTATGACCAGGAAAACCCTCCTAGGCTGGCCGGGCTCCTGGAACTCCCAGTCGGCCACCTCACAATGGACACCCGCCTAACCCCTCTCAGGCTGTCCAGGCTCCTGGAACTCCCATTCGTCCACAGGACAGCAGGACACCCATTAACTTTACCCCTCGTCGCTCCAGCAACCATGTGCCCCAGAGCTCCACTCTTTTGTGGATTAGTAGCCCCTAGGGAGGACAAGAGGTGGGGGAATTACTGGAGGGGAGCTCCTTTGGGAACTGGGGGTTTTGGACACCCCTATCCCCATAACTTCAACGGACTGTAACTCCATTCCCCAGTAATGAATAATGCTGACTTTTGAACTGTGGCATCTGGGGAGCTTTAAAATGACACCCTGGAAGTGCTGCAGCTCCACCAGGATCACCCGAAACCGCCACCCCTAGGTATTGGGTTTATGTGAGACTGTGGCTCCTATGGAGGTGCCGGGCTGTCTGGAGGGGCGGGAATGGTGGGAAAATTGTGAGATTGCCCTTTGTATTATCAAGATGAGCTGTGTGTTTAAAAGGAGTGTATGTTTTACAATAAAGCCAGTTCCTGTTTAACCTGAATGCTAGTCCGTCTAGTTATTTGGGTGAGCTCCAGCTAAAATCACTTTCCTGAGCTACATAGCAGCCTGTTCCAGGCAGAGGAAGGACACGCTGGAAGAGCTACCTAGTCTGGGTAGCTGGAGTCTGCCACAGGGTGGGACCCTGAGTACTGGTGCTGTCAGGCATCAGGGGTAGCTACAGGCTTTGGTCACTTGCCAGCTACATAGCTGCAGTCGGCAGGGAGGAAGCAGAACCCCTTTTGGTGGAGCTACCCAGTCGGGGTATCCGTCACATTGACTGGCAGTGGTGGGATCTGCTTCTTTTACAAGGCTCCTGCTGACAGAGGAGACGTACCACAGTAGCCGGTAAATATGGAGTCAGAGTTCCTAGGGAGAGTACAAAAGATGCTGACCGGAACAAAGGATCCTTTTTCAGAACAGGACGTTCTGGAATGGAGGAACCTTGCCCTCCGAGACCTTTGGTGGGAGGCTCTGCAACAGGAGCAGGAAAATGGAAAGGTTCTCCCCACGAATGACACGAGATTCCGGGTTCGGTGGACAGTGAGACTGCCTTTCCTGGGAGAATAGACAAAGAAGGAATGGCTAGCTGTTCTACATAGACTGATCCAGCAAGAGATGTGGGTGGAGGACGGCTATCGGGCCCTCCAATGGCTCGCTATGGAAGCGCAGCCATGGCTAGAGGAAGACTCCCCACAGAGGGCTTTGGCTTCGGCGGCCCTGGATTGCTGTTTACAAAAAGGACAGAGGACCCACAGTTTGGGAGCGATATAGACCAGGGTCTGGAGGATATCTCTGGGCTCCAAGAGGAACTGCTGGATCTCTTGGAGGAGACCTGGCTGCTGGACGATCTGGAGTTTATAATTGACCAGGAAGAGGCACTAGTCAAGGAATACAAGAGGCTGCTGGATCTAGCTAAGCAGCATGCCAGGGGCATACAGATCTGGGGTGCAGCCCTCTGGGATTCATGGAGCTCGACCGTGGAGGAGTGACAGCAAAGAAAAAGGGAACCAGGGCTGAGGGATCCTGATCAGCAGTCTGGCTCTGAGCTTATAGACTTGGACAAGGGAGCCACCCCAGCGAAGTGCTGACAACAGGGCAGAGAGCCGCCGGCCTCTGCCCAGCACCTGTAACAGCTCCAGGAAACCTGGGAGCAGAGGTAGTCATCCTCCTTCCCCTTACAGAGAACCCCTTGCAGGGAGAGATGGATGTCAGTAACTCTCCCCAGCGGAAGAGCCAGGAGAAAAGACAGTCGGTCTCTCTCCCCAGTGGCAGAGCCATCCCCTGGGAGCGGAGGTAGTCGTCCTCCCTCCCCGTAAACAGAACCCCTTCTGGGGACAGGAGACAGTCGGTTTCTCTCCCAAGCGGCAGAGCCGGGAGAGGAGACAGTTGGTCTCTCTCCCCAGTGGCAGAGCCATCCCCTGGGAGCGGAGGTAGTCGTCCTCCATCCCCGTAAACAGAACCCCTTCCTGGGAGAGGAGACTTTCGGTCTCTCTCCCCAGTGGCAGAGCCATCCCATGGGAGTGGAGGAAGTCATCCTCCCTCCCCATAAACAGAACCCCTTCCCCGGAGAGGAGACAGTCGCTCTCTCTCCAGTGGCAGAACCAGGAGCCGGGAGAGGAGACAGTCTGTCTCTCTCCCCAGCAGCAGAGCCATCCCCTGGGAGTGGAAGTAGTCGTCCTCCCTCCCCGTAAACAGAACCCCTTCCTGGGAGAGAAGAGAGTCTGTCTCTCTTCCCAGCAGCAGAGCCTTCCCCTGGGAGCGGAGGTAGTCGTCCTCCCTCCCCATAAACAGAACCCCTTCCTGGGAGAGGAGACAGTCGGTCTCTATCCCCAGCAGCAGAGCCAGGAGCCGGGAGAGGAGACAGTTGGTCTCTCTCCCCAGCGGCAGAGCCATCCCCTGGGAGCGGAGGTAGTCGTCCTCCCTTCCCGTAAACATAACCCCTTCCTGGGAGAGGAGACAGTCGGTCTCTCTCCCCAGCAGCAGAGCCAGGAGCCAGGAGAGGAGACAGTTGGTCTCTCTCCCCAGTGGCAGAGCCATCCCCTGGGAGTGGAGGTAGTCGTCCTCCCTTCCCATAAGCAGAACCCCTTTCTGGGAGAGGATACAGTCAGTCTCTCTCCCCAGGGGCAGATCCATCCTTCGGGAGCGGAGGTAGTCATCCTCCCTCCCCTTAAAGAGAAGCCCTTGCAGGGAGAGACGGGTATCGATATCTCTCCCCAGCGGCCGAATCCCTTTCTGGGAGAAGAGACAGTTGGTCTTTCTCCCCAGTGGCAGCACAGTTTTCCATGGAGCGGAGGTAGCAGACCTCCCTCCCCAGTGGTAGATCTCCTTCTCGGGAGAAGAGACAGACGGACTCTCCCCTCAGTAGCTTGGCAGGGTCTCTACCCTTTTCTTGTCCCTGAGTATTTCTCTACGAGGGCAGATGTTGCATTGGGCAAGGAGGATAAAAGTGTATACAGTTGGTGCCACATGTTTGGGCACCCGAGCTTTACCTGCCCCACCAAGGAGCAACCTCCCCCTCTGGTCTGGGGTGGGAATACAGCTGGGAAACTGGCCCTAGCTTTGTTTGTGTGTGGGTCAGCTGGTACTAAACAGAGTGTCACAGAGAGAGGCAGTGTGGCCATGGAACTTAAGGACACTGGAACTTGAGGGAAAGAAATTGTTTTGGAGCCGGCCTTAGAAAACTTGTTCGGGACGTTGCCTGATGTGACTATCCCTGCGCCCAGGGAGCAGGGTATAAACGTCAGCAGGAACCCCCCAGGATGCCCCAAGCTCAGGAGAGATGGGATAACCTCTCCCAGCAACCGAGAAGTGGATGGCCACCGTCGGACAGCCCCAGGCCAACCCGTTAAGGGTCTAGTTGGGTCTGCCGAACTGGAGGGGGGGAGATGTCACGGATAACAGATGGCTAAGGCTACCCCCCACCCCCCTACCACCTCACCCCTGTTGTTTGTCAGTGGTTTTGGGCTCCTCAGAGCATCCACAATGTCTGGAAGCTTTTGGTTGCATGGTTTTGTGTTCCAAACTTGTTTAGAAAAGAGCTGGTGTATGACCAGGAAAACCCTCCAAGGCTGGCCGGGCTCCTGGAACTCCCGGTCGGCCGCCTCACAACGGACACCCGCCTAACCCCTCTCGGGCTGTCCAGGCTCTTGGCACTCCTGGTCGGCCACAGAACAGCAGGACACCCGCTAACTTTACCCCTCGTCGCTCCAGCAACCATGTGCCCCAGAGCTCCGCTCTTTTGGGGATTAGTAGCCCCTAGGGAGGACAAGAGATGGGGGAATTACCGGAGGGGAGCTCCTTTGGGAACCGGGGGTTTTGGACACCCCTATCCCCATAACTTCAACGGACTGTAACTCCAGTCCCCAGAAACAAATTATAACTGTGGCATCTGGGGACCGAGAGCTTTAAAATGACACCCTGGAAGTGCTGCCGCTCCACCGGGATCACCCGAAACCACCACCCCTAGGTATTGGGATTATGTGAGACTGTGGCTCCTATGGAGGTGCCGGGCTGTCTGGAGGGGCGGGAAAATTGTGGGATTGTCCTTTGTGTTATCAAGATGAGCTGTGTGTATAAAAGGAGTGTATGTTTTACAATAAAGCCAGTTCCTGTTTAACCTGAATGCTAGTCTAGTTTGGGTGAGCGCCAGCTAAAATCCCTTTCCTGAGCTACATAGCAGCCTGTTCCTGGCAGAGGAAGGACATGCTGGAAGAGCTACCTAGTCTGGGTAGCTGGAGTCTGCCACAGGGTGGGACCCTGAGTACTGGTGCTTGTCAGGCATCAGGGGTGGCTACAGGCTGTGGTCACTTGCCAGCTACATAGCTGCAGTTGGCAGGGAGGAAGCAGGACCCCTTTTGGTGGAGCTACCCAGTCGGGGTAGCCAGGGGTATCCGTCACAATATGTATTTGTACTTATATTTGCCATGAGTCAGGTTTATGTATATTTCCTTTTGCAGACTGTCAGTTTCATATTTGGGAAAAGCATTTTTTTCAAATTGACTGTTTTTCATTTAATTTTGCAGGCAAAATTAGGCTTGCGAGGGCGCAAAATGCAGAAGAATATTGCGTCATTCTTGGCGTGAGATTTTTTTGGCACAAAGTTATGTCGATGACGCAAAAATAGTAATTTCCGGCGTCTTAGTTGATGCCGAGTTCCTTTCACAAGGTGGCGTCTTCATTGACGCGAGTGTGTCATTTCCGGATGTTGTTAGCGCCAAAAAAATTCTGTTCGCATTGTGCGTCATACTTGGCGCCATATATTTTCATTATTTAAAACCCCATTCCTATATGCCTCTTGCCTTTTTCTCTATCAGAGGGCTATGCTGTTTTTTCCCATTCCTGAAACTGCCATATAAGGAAATTGATAAATTTGCTTTATATGTTGTTTTCTCTCTTACATTTATGCATGATAACAGTTCTCCCAAAGCTAAGTGCATTTGTTGTAAATTTGTGGAGATTATATCTCCAGCTGTGGTATGTAATAGTTGTCATGATAAGCTTTTACATGCAGAAAATGTGTCCATCAGTAATAGTACATTGCCTGTTGTTCCTTCAACATCTATGTTCCTTCAACAAGATATACCTGTGAATTTAAAAGATTTTATTGCTTATGCCATTCAGAAGGCTTTGTCTGCCATCCCGCTTTCTAATAAATGTAAAAGGTCTTTTAAAACTTCTCATAGAGTTGATGAAATTTCAAATGACCAACAACATACTGAATTATCCTCCTATCTGATTCAGAAGATCCTTCCTCAGATATTGACACTGGCAAATCTACTTATTTATTTAAAATGGAGTATATTGGTTCTTTGTTAAAAGAAGTGTTGATGACTTTGGATATTGAGGAAACTAGTCCTCTTGATGTTAAAACTAGTAGACATTTAAATTCTGTTTATCAACCTCCTGTGGTTACTCCAGAGGTTTTTCCAGTTCCTGATGCTATTTCCGATATGATTTCTAAGGAATGGAATAGGCCTGGTACTTCTTTTATTCCTTCTTCAAGGTTTAAAAAATTGTATCCTTTGCCAGCATTTAGATTAGAGTTTTGGGAAAAGGTCCCCAAAGTTGATGGGGCTATTTCTACACTTGCTAAACGTACTACTATTCCTATGGAAGATAGTACTTCCTTTAAAGATCCTTTAGATAGGAAACTTGAATCCTATCTAAGGAAAGCCTATTTATATTCTGGTCATCTGCTCAGGCCTGCAATTTCTTTGGCTGATGTTGCAGCTGCATCAACTTTTTGGTTGGAAAGTTTAGTGCAACAGGAAACAGATACTGATCTGTCTAGCATTGTTCGCTTGCTGCAACATGCTAATCATTTCATTTGTGATGCCTATTTTGATATCATCAAAATTTATGTTAAATCTATGTCTTTAGCAATTTTAGATAGGAGAGCTTTGTGGCTTAAATCTTGGAATGCTGACATGGTATCTAAATCTAGATTACTATCTCTTTCTTTCCAAAGTAATAAGTTATTTGGTTCTCTGTTGGATTCAATCATTTCAACTGTCACTGGGGGGGAGGGAGTTTTTTTGCCTCAGGATAAAAGACCTAAGGGTAAATCTAAAACTTCTAACCGTTTTTGTTCCTTTCGACAAAATAAGGAACAGAAACCTAGTCCTTCCCCCAAATAATCTGGTTCCAATTGGAAACCTTCTTCAAGTTTGGAGTAAATCCAAACCAGTTAAGAAATCAAAGCCAGCTCCCAAGTCTGCATGAAGGTGCGGCCCTCATTCCAGCTCAGCTGGTAGGTGGCAGATTAAGATTCTTCCAAAAAATCTGGGCAGATTCTGTCCAAAGTCAATGGATTTCAGAGTATTGTCTCTCAAGGGTATTCAGAGTAAGACCTCCTGTGAGAAGATTTTTCCACTCAAGCATCCCAGCAAATCCAGTAAAGGTTCAGACTTTCCTGAAATGTGTTTCAGACTTGGAGCTTTCAGGGGTAATCATACCAGTTCCCTTTCAGGAACAAGGTCTGGGGTTTTATTCAAATCTATTCATTGTCCCAAAGAAAGAAAATTCATTCAGGCCAGTTCTGGATCTGAAAATTTTGAATCGTTATGTAAGAGTGCCAACTTTCAAAATGGTGACTATAAGGACTATTCTGCCTTTTGTTCAGCAAGGGCATTATATGTCCACAATAGACTTACAGGATGCATATCTTCATATTCCGATTCATCCAGATCATTATCAGTTTCTGAGATTCTCTTTCTTTCATGTAATTGGCAAGAGTCCATGAGCTAGTGACGTATGGGATATACAATCCTACCAGGAGGGGCAAGGTTTCCCAAACTTCAAAATGCCTATAAATACACTCCTCATCACACCCACAATTCAGTTTTACAAACTTTGCCTCCTATGGAGGTGGTGAAGTAAGTTTGTGCTAAGATTTCTACGTTGATATGCGCTTCTCAGCATTTTGAAGCCTGATTCCTTTCAGAGTACAGTGAATGTCAGATGGATGTGAAGGGAGTATCACCTCCTCATGGGGATCTATTTCATAGGTTCTCTGTTATCGGTCGTAGAGATTCATCTCCTACCTCTCTTTTCAGATCGACGATATACTCTCATATTCCATTACCTCTACTAATAACCGTTTCAGTACTGGTTTGGCTATCTGCTATATGTGGATGGGTGTCTTTTGGTAAGTATGTTTTCATTTACTTAAGACACTCTCAGCTATGGTTTGGCACTTTATGTGTTTATATAGAGCTCTAAATATATGTATTGTACTTATATTTGCCATGATTCAGGTTTCAGTATATTTCCTTTTTCAGTCTGTCAATTTCACATCTGGGAAATGCATGAATGAATTTTAGGAAAATGTATTTCTTACCTAAGGTGAGGGCGCAAAATGCCAAACTATATTGCGTCATTTTTGGCACAAGATGTTTTTGGCGCAAAATTACGTTCGATGACGCAAATTCATCATTTCTGTCGTCTTTGTCGACGCTGAGTCCTTTCACACGGTTGCATCTTCAATGACGAGAGTGTGTCATTTCCGGATGTTGTTACCGCTAGACATGTGCGATTCGGTTCGGTTCGATTCGGAAATTCGGAAAATTCTGCAAATTCTGAGATTCGTATCGAACCGAATTTCCGAATTAAAATAGAGCTGAATCTACCGAATAAATCTGAATTACTTCGGATTTATTCGGTAGATTCGGATTGCCATGGATTACACTAGTATTGTACAGTATATTAGGTTATATCACTCTGCTATGGGTTACACCTAATATACAGTACATAATACTAGTCTAATCCCACCTAACACTTACCGAAATTCCGAATTTCCGAACCGAACCGAATCCAGCTGAATTTATTCGAATCCAAAACAAATCCAAACCGAATTTATTCGAATCCAAATGAATCCAAAACAAATCCAAACCGAATTGATTCAAATTTTTCAGAATTTGAATCGCTCCGAACCGAAATTCGAAAAAATCTGAATCGATCCGAACCGAATTTTTTCGCCATGCACATGTCTAGTTACCGCCAACAAATTTTCTCTGTTTGTTTGTGTGTCATTCTTGGCGCCAAATATTTTCATAATGTAAACCCCATTCCTTTATGCCTCTTGCCTTTTTTCTCTATCAGGGCTATGCTGTTGCATTTTTTTCCCATTCCTGAAACTACCATATAAGGAAATTGATAATTTTGCTTTATATGTTGTTTTTTCTCTTACATTTGCAAGATTTCTCAATCTGATCCTGTCTCAGAAAACACTGTTGGAATCCTGCTGACTGATAACAGTTCTACCAAAACTAAGTACATTTGTTGTAATCTTATGGAGATTATATCTTCAGCTGTGGTTTGTAATAAGTTGTCATGATAAACTTTTACATGCAGAGAATGTGTCCATCAGTAATAGTACAGTTGCCCGTTGCTGTTCTTTTAACATCTAATGTACAAGATATACCTGTGAATTTATAAGAATTTATTGCTGATTCTGTTCAGAAGGCTTTGTCTGCCATCCTGCCTTCTAATAAATGTAATGGTCTTTTTAAACTTCTCATAAAGTTGATGAAATTTCAATTGACCGACAACATACTGAATTATCCTCCTCTGATAAGGATCTATCGGATTCAGAAGATCCTTCCTTAGATATTGACACTGACAAATCTACGTATTTATTTAAAATGGAGTACATTCGTTCTTTGTTGAAGAAGTGTTGATTATATTGGATATTGAAGAGACTAGTCCTCTTGATATTAAAGCTAGTAAATGTTTAAATTCTGTTTTTAAACCTCCTGTGGTTATTTCAGAGCGCACCGCTCTACCGACAAAACTTGTGATCTAGCCGTATATTTTTTTTGATATTTAAGAAGAATTTATGTTGTACCCAATAATCTAGGTTCCCACAAATTGTTAATATAGGTTATACTGGTTGTTAAATTAGAAAATTTAAGCAAGAGTTGGTCAGTAGGCTTTATTATTTGAGTAAAAAGTAAAACATGCGTTTTCCACACATATATTGTGTTTATGCATGTATTTAATTTAATAAAGTCTTAGGTTAGCTAAAATAGCTGCAAGTGAAATATAATATTACAAGAACATGCATACATAAACACAATATATATATATATATATATATATATATATATATATATATGTGTGTGTGGAAAACGCATGTTTTTACTTTTTACTCAAATATTAAAGCCCGCCCTACTCTTGCTTAAATTTTCTAATTAAAGTAACTACTGTTCAGTTATTGATTAGTTCTTCCTATCCTACAGACAATGAGATGGCAAAGGACAGGAATCTAGACACTCCGGGCAGAAAGGGACAGTGTTAATACAAGTACTAAAGTAAAGGTCCAAGGATACAAGTACTAAAGGGAGAAAAAAGCAGGTGACTGTACAGCTAAAATATAATAGAGGAAAAACTAGAAAAGATTGAAAGAGCAAGACACGGGGTAACTTTAAACACAGGAGACAGGATAGGTAATAGAGGATGATCCTGCTTTGTAAATGTAATTCAATCAACACTATATTACAGCCAGATACATGTAATCACTGTCGTTAATTTACAGACTTGAAGAAACATTGCAGGATGATCCTCTATTACCTATCCTGTCTCCTGTGTTTAAAGTTACCCCGTGTCTTGCTCTTTCCATCTTTTCTAGTTTTTCCTCTATTATATTTTAGCTGTACAGTCACCTGCTTTTTTCTCCCTTTAGTACTTGTATTAACCCTTTCTGCCCCGAGTGTCTAGATTCCTGCCCTTTTTTATCTCATTGTCGTCTGTAGGATAGGACTAATCAATATCGGCACTGGACCCCCCAGTAAGATGGCTGGGTAGAGAATGGGATGTGCAAAAATGGGTCTGGAAAATTCCAATGTGGTGGCAATTTTGTGGCTGAGGTGCTAAAATAACAACTGGTTTGCTTAAAGGGACATTCCGGTCAAAATTTAAATGCGCATAGATGAATTACATCTTTGAATAGAAACATATTTACAATATAAATGTATTGGCAAAAATGCTTCTTTTAAAAGTTATCACTGTTTTAGTTTTAACATTTTCTCTGCACGCGCATGTGAAGTATAGCTAGATATTCTCTGTGCAGCAGCATTTTAAATACTGCAGCTGCTCAGAGCAACAGTGAAGCTTGTATCATGTCAGCAATTAACAAATTGAGTCATTAACAGATGATACAAGCACCTTAGGCTCCCTAACAAGTGCAGTGTCGGAAATGCTGGTGCACGGAGCATACTTAAATACACTTTTGAAACAGCTATAGCTTTTAATAGAAGCATTTTTGCTAATACTGTAAATTACAAAAATGCTTCAAATTAAAACTGAAATGTCCCTTTAAGCAAATAGAACTGTACTGGCTAATTTTTATGTTTCAAGATTATGATGATCAAGGACTGAGGACTCAGTTAAACAAGATGAAGAGGAGCTGCTCAGCCAGAGCCTGCCCAGCCCCAGTGAGTGCTCCTACTGCCTAGTAGAACTAGAAGTGCCAGCAGCCAGACCACACGACCAGTGCCACTGACTAACTGCCCTGGGCGGCTGGAGGACGCCTCACGCCGGTAAGTTAACTACTGTCAGTGTCATGTATGGTGGTGGTGGAGGTCCTACTAACACTGTCTCTGGAGTTCATTGTTGAGTACACAAGGCTTTGAGCAGCATATTTCCCAATGCCTAAGTATGACAGCACAACTGAATTCACTAATTACCAGTGATTCATTCCTTATTCCATCTAGATTCTAGAGCATTGCCACTGACAACAAGTCTGACATTATTATACTTGGAGATTTATTTTTTGTTTACCCCCTCCCCTAATGAGATGTTTGCAGATGCCCCTGGTTGTCTCAGTGTACTAATCCTTTAAGTCGTTAACAGACTGACTTAGGTATTTATGTATATATTGTATTCAAGTGCTTTAGTGCAATGAATTACACATAGTAAGACATTCCCCAATAAAAGGAAAATATTGATTCCTTTTTTTTAATTTGAAAACAATCATATTAAATGGGGGGGGGGGGTTCAGCAGCAAAACATTCTAGAGGGGATACCTTAAGTTATTTGGTAAATGCCATTATGTAAACCTTCTTTTATATATATATATATATATATATATATATATATATATATATATATATATATGTGTGTGTGTGTATATATATATTCAAACACATTTTAAATGATTTTATACTTTAGTTAAACGTTAAAGGAAATGAGGAACAAAGTTTAGACCCTGATTAATAAGTACAGTTATATGTAAACAGTGCCATCTAGTGGAATTGTTTATAAAGAATAAAATCTTTGAACTGAGAATTGATGTTTATTTTTTTTTTTTTATTTTTTTTTTCAAGTCCACTGAGCCAGTGTGGCGTGACTACTACACAAATGTAGTTTTGAGAGAAAATGTTAAGGTTGCCAGGTGTCAAGTGACACAAACATTTGCTATCATGATTCATATAGAGCAAGAAATTAAAAAAACTTTCCAGTTTACTTCTTTAAGCTAATTGTCTTTGTTCTTTTGGTATCCTTTGTTGAAAGAATACCTAGGGAGCAGCAATGCACTACTAAGACCTATCTGCTGATTGTTGTCTGCAAATATATGCCTCTTGTTGTTGGTTTGCCCAATGTGTGCAACTAGCTTCCTGGCGTGTAATGCTACTCCTTCATAAAGAATACCAAAGGAATGAAGCAAATTTGATTATTGAAGTAAATTGGAAAGTTGTTTATTGTATGCTATGAAACATGAAAGAAAAGTTTTGGGTTTCATATCCTTTTAACCAGACAGTACAGTATTTGATCAATAATAATGTATACTTAAATATCCAAGTTTTTTAAGTCCCCTAAGTGGTTCAGAAAGTTTAATTTTTTTACTTTACTGTCCCTTTAAATTTGTCCTATGCCTTTATGCTTTAGAAATATGTAGGTAAATGATAAAATCAAACTTGTGTTGTATGTAAGTAGCAGTAATTGGTACTTCTTTGTCTGTTACATGTAGCCATTAAAATCTTTGCTTAGTATTTTTCTTTTGCTTTTTTTACTGGCAGTCATGCTTGGTGTAAAATCACTGTTCTGTTTGTGCTATTGGCAGCCAAGGGGTGAAACGACTAGTGTATGTGTGTTAATGGTAGACCAAGAGTTAAACCTATTGATTTTGCTAATGGTTGCCAAGTGGAAAATAGCACTGTTCATATTTAAAACATATTTATAGCAGGGTCAAGAGTGGGTCCTAAGGTACAGCTTTGTGAAGGGGACAATGAGTGACCCCAACTACTACTTTGGCCCAGTCACATGTCTACAGGCCATCTAGTATTTTCGTTGAGGACAGCTGGCAGGCCTGAAGATTAATCCAAAAGCACTCAGTTTTGACTTTAAATCAGTGGCGTATTAAGGTTTTGTGCTGCCCTAGGCACTCAAAATCCTTAAGATAAACATGCTCAAAAGTTTTTTCAATGTGTTTGTTGCTGGACTGCAATTTGTGCCATCTTGTTTGTATAAAGAGCTTTTGCAGTGCAGCGCTTAATTGAAGATATATCTTCTGCATTTATTAGCAGTATGCTGTTTGCACCATGTGTCCCAGCCCAGGACACACAGGGGTTAAAGACAAAGCTGAGTTAGAGCCAAAACCAGCTGCAGACTGGCTGTTAACCAGAAGGTGTTGGGTTTCAAACTTCAGTCCAGGAATGAGAAGAAACTAAGCCAAGAAAAGTACCACATGCTGGGCTCTTCCTGACCAAAGCAAATAAGCTAGTTAACCAGCGCTGGAGAGGGATCAGTAACTATTTACATAACACATTCACTTCTCAGAAGACAAACAAGGAGCCCTCACTCTCGGCTATATTACAAGAGTTGCGCTAGCTACAGCACAAGTGCGTTATGATTTTAGTTATGCTCCCGCAAGTGTTTTCAGCCTTGTTAGCCTTACTAATCCTTATGTTAGTAAATATAACATAAGGATTGGTGAGGCTAACAAGGCCGAAAACGCTTGCGGGAGCATAACTAAAATCATAACACACTTGTGCTGCTGCTAGAGCAACGCTTGTAATATAGCAGTTTTAAAAGCTCCACTAATTGCTTTACGGGGTCTTACCTACTTGAAGCTGACATCTCTTCCCCAAGCCTCAGGCTGACCTCAGTGTGTTATGTTGGGCTACACTGAGCAGAGCATTGCAGGCTCCCTAGGACAGAAGGGGTTAAGTCCCCAACAGCAGTAAGGAGCTTTTTGCACTGTTGCTCATGTCATGTTACATATCCAGGGAGCCAATACAACCAAATAATTAAAAGATCATGACCCACCCTCATGAGCTTTCAAGTCCAGTCCGCTTTTGCACCACAGTCTGCCACTAATGTAGGTAGCAGGCTTATTCACCATGTTTGTCGGCTTTGCCTTGCCTCTTCACCAAAACCTGATTGCCGCCTGCGCATGTATATGACTCACTAGAGCCATATGCAAACTCCAGGAAGGCGGCTATTGGTTGCCATCATGTGACGTCGGCGGCAAGCCGGATAAAGTCAATTTTATATTTTTAAAGTACACTACTAGTGCAGCGGCCGATGGGCAATGAACCAAAAGTGCCGCCCCCACAAATCTGCCGCCCTAGGCACGGGCCTTGTTGGCCTAGACCTTAATACGCCCCTGCTTTAAATACATGAGGCTGAGTTTAGATCCGGTAAATAACAACAATTTAATTTGTTGTCGAGTTGAGCACACTGGGGTTTATTGTGTCAATATATATGTCAACCGAAGTGGCCACTTTATTTTGTGCAGAATTTACAGTTCACCTGTGACTACCCAGAGGTGGTTAAAGTGGAGTTAGATAAATAAATCCATACTGGGCCCTTTTTCCAATACACATATTCTACAGTTATTTATGTCAGAGAGAGTTTTTCTGCACTTGTTTAGTTTGTATCAGATGTTTGGTGAAGCCCTTATTTTAGTTTAGGTGCTTAGTCCTGGCACTTTCCTTGGTAAAACTGTGCTCAGATTATTGTAACTGCACTGAATTTGTTTTTACTTAATGTCTTTTCCAGTGGCAATATTTTATTAACAGGTGCTCTCCTTATTGTTCCAGTCTTGTATGGTTTTAAAGGGACAGTCTATTTACAAAATGTATTGTTTAAAAAGATATATAATTCCTTTATTACCCATTCCCCAGTTTTCCATATCTAATACTGTTAATTTACTTTTTACCTCTGTGATATCTTGTATCATCTGCTCTGCATCTCCTCTTGATATAATGCTGTTTATTTTAGGAGAGAGGTCTTTTAGAATGCGCCGAGGAATTCAGAGGGGGACTTAGCACTTTCAATAGTAACAAAAGCAGGCAGGCAGATAAGTCACCATTCACTGTTCCATAGCTGCTCCTGGGGATTGCTAAATAGAAAAGAAAGAGTGTAAAAAGCACAGGCTCTGAGGCCCATTTATCAAGCTCGGAATGGAGCTTGAGGGCCCGTGTTTCTAAAGACCGCAGCTCCATAACCCTGTCTGCCTGCTCAGAGCAGGCGGACAGGAATCGCCACAATTCAACCCGATCGAGTACGATCGGGTTGATTGACACCTCCCTGCTGGCCGCGAGTCTGCAGGGGGCGGCGTTGCACCAGCAGCTCTTGTGAGCTGCTGGTGCAATGCTGAATACGGAGAGCGTATTGCTCTCCGCATTCAGCGATGTCTGTCGGACCTGATCCGCACTGTCGGATCAGTTCCGACAGACATTTGATAAATAGGCCTCTCTGTTTACACATAAGCAAGAGGGCATTGTAGGATGTGTACTGTCTGACAGCTGCAGTGTCAGCATGAACAGAAAATCTCCTTTCACACTGACACTGTCCATTAACTGAGTGCCCTCCCAGACAACTCTGTAAGAAGTTCCTGATTGGATAATAGTTGCAGGCAGAGGGGGGGCAGAGCTAACCGCCAAAGATATCAGACATGTTTTCCTGAGGCTCCCACTTATAACCTTAATTTACTCATTCATAGTGAAATTTCTGGACTAAAAGAGTTATAATATTCCTACAGCGTCGCAAACAAGAGCCCACACACACAAAGAAGGTACATTTAGACGCTTCCTCAGACCAGTAACAGCGGTGCAGTACTCCAGTATGAAGAGGCCCTGACGGCGGGAAGCAGAGCCCACATCTTTGAGACTTCACCTAATATTCCTTTAGAGGGGAGACACTAATTAAAGCGTTCTTATCCCTATCACTGCCTAAAGGACCTGAGAAGGTTATCGTATTGAGGGCCGCTTCATTGACCGGGGCCTTTACTTATCTTTATCCCCCCTTTACTTAGCTCTTGACAATTGCGATCTAACTATGCTCACAGAGGGACCAAACGGATAAGGTCCATAAACACAGTGAGGACATCTGTAGAGTCTTTCACGTCTGGGACACTACCTCGTAATGGAGGAACTACACACAATCATAAGATTCCTCCTATGGGAATTGGAGATCAAAATGGATCGCCAGTTTGAAGATCTTACGCTACTCTGCAAAGTAAGCAGATGCGACACTTCCCTTCTAGGTGAGACGCTACCTTCCATGGATAAAATGCATACTCCCGCTTCTTCTCATGGTGGAATACCGTCCCAGAATGAGATTCAGACTGTGGGGCAACAAGGGTTCCGCGACGCTCAACCATGTGGAGCAGTTATGCATGTCCTGCAACCCCAACAACCTGCAACAGTTCAACTCATTCTGATTGGGCCCTCTGCTGATGCCGGGAGTGATGCGGCCGGCCTCCCAGGCTCAAGCAGAGCTCTGACACCCCCAATCGCCCCACTTGATGGCAGGGCACAGCACCTGAGGATAGTCTTCTATACTCCTAGGATCAGAGAACATTGCACGGAGAAGCTCGGAACCTATATAGAAGGGGCACATCAGATACGTATCCTACTTTTCATACAATGCAGACAAGCTACTCGATGGCGACTACCACATCTCCAGACGACAACAATGAGATCTTTTAAACAGCAACTTGACGCCCTACTGATAGTTCCAATCCTTAGAGACATACCTGTGACTTTTGTAGCAACCGGCATAGGTTGATCACTCTTGTTTTTTCCAGGACAGGACTTCATACAAACAAACTCTGGAAACCCAGCCTGAATTAAGCCCTCAATACTTTTCATTGGGACATTTTAATGAGAGCTAGCCAGTTTGATAACAATGCCCAACCCATTACGCCTGTTACTAGTTTAATATATTAAGTCTTAGCATGGTATTAACTGCATATTTCTTTAGTAAAACTAATATACTTCCCTCTAGGACTATACCAAGATTGCAACACGCTATGTGAACTGTCTATTGATTTATTCTCATGCACTTACTGTCTAGAACTTGTTATATGCTATCATTATTCATTTATTTACTTGGGTGGGCCAGAAAGAAAAGCAGGTCAACCTTCAGACTCATCCAACTAACTTCTCAGTATGCTCAATTATGTTCCGCCTATGAGCATAGTGGTACTTGTGGATGCGTTCCCAATAGCTCTCATTCACACTACCCTCTCTAAGGCACACTATACATTTGAGTTCCTGTCATATAGCTTGACTTATGCATCTTCACACATTATTACTTAGCCATTATGTTGTCTGTATATAGAGGCCCACATGTATTTTACTTTCATACTGTAAAACACTGTCATCAGCGTATATCCTACAATTCAGGGCTTTCTCTGGTTACCTTGGAGGGATACTCTAGCCATATTTGGCGTCCGCACAATTCACTCCTCCTCACTAAGCCATATGACAAAATAACCCCCTACTCACTAATCTGGATCCTACCAAAGTTAAATCTGGTCTGTTGAACTTTACTAATGAAGTTTTATAGCTGTTTTAATTTTATTTGTTACACAGTAAGCCAACTCCCGATGGCCCAACTTCACTCCCCTTTCCCCTACATTTACTAAGTTTTTCTTTACCTACCTATAATTGACTTATCCCTATCTAATGGTTGTAGGCGAGCAGTGGCAGACATGCAGTGGGGTTAGGTACTTGTAGTTCTCATGTTTGTCTTACAGGATATCCGCTTCTAACAGTTCCCTATACTAGAGAGCCCTCCACTTAGCTTACATATTGAAATAAGGGGCACTGGGGAGCCAAACTTGAGATACATGTTGGCCATGTTAAAGGCATATACAGTTAACTATATTTACTTGCATCTTCCACACAGTAGGATAACATTTTGCCCGCTAATATAGATCTCCCTAAAACTCAAATAAAATTAAATTAAATCTGGTCTGATCATAAATATACAATATTGTCTGCAGAGACTGGTCCCATAGGTGTCTTACAAGATCCTGACCTACCATAGTTCCCCATAAATCCTTATAGGTGCCAGATATAGGGAAAGCTTTTATTATATCATGATGATGCTCCTATTCTCCTCTGACATTAAATATTTCCTTAAGGTTTTCATAGTATCAGTTAAACAAAAGAGACCCAAGAGTGACCTATATAATCCTCAACAATCTTATCTCATCTTAAGCTTTTGATAACACCTTACCTACTATAGTTCCACACACTTCGTATACAATAAAGTCCATCCCTCTATGAGCCCATTACCAACCTCTCAAATATCAATTGTCAATCTTTTATAACTTATCTTATCAATTTGAATATCCGCTCCCCCCTTTCAAAGCAGCTCTTGCCTGCTGATCTTCCCCAACTATTATACAATACATAACATCATATAACTGCCAAAATACACCCCACGAAATAGAAAATGAGGCCCTATCAACATAAACGTAACACCCTATTAGATTATTCCTTATTAAACCTGATGTCAGAATTTCCTTACACTAAACATTACATTAGTTGACACCAACATTATTCAGAGACTGATTCTGAATTCTCCATATAAGCCTGGCTATATATGTTGATAATTACTATTTTAATGAAGATGTAATCGTTTATAGTGGCCCAAAAGTGATATACCCTGGTAATGTTTACGTCTGATTGTTTCTTGTATGTGTTTGAAACCTCAATAAAAATTTGTTTTAAAAAAAAATAAATAGTTGCTGGCAGAAAGTAAATGCTGGGCATCTTGGAGTGACGTCACAATGGACTATTTCTGCTTAAAAAAGGCAAGTAAATATGCTATTTCTAACATGTTTGTTATGAAAATGATCATACTTTTCAAAAAAGTAAGGAATAAAAAATATTTAGCCAACAGAACCAGGCTATTTTATTAGGGCCCTTTAACATAAAAATACACAGAGAGAAGAAACAGCTTAGTGGTTTGTAATGTGGTGAGTCACCATCTGTGTGCAGCCTTTCTTAGCCTGATTGCACCTTTCACAGTGGAGAACTTGCCTGAAGTATATCAGTCTGATCCCACTTTTAAAAGAATGGTCCAGTCCTGAAGTGCCAGGCAATCCTTCTCCAAATGAGGAATATCGCAAACCCAGACAATTGTTTCGGTCTGCTGTGGGCCTCATCAGTGAGGTGCAACCTGTAGACACATTGGGCTGGGAGTCCACCCATCGCCCTAAGGGAGATTTTACCCAGGGTCATAATACACAAATACACAGAGAAGCGCTGTGACCAGTAATAAACATCTTAATAACTTGTTCTCTGATAAATCACCACCTGGGAGCAACCTCTTTTAGCCTAAATGTGTATTTGACAAAGGAGAATTTTGCTGAATTATATAAATTTTAGGAAGTATCCAACTGATATACCATTACAATCCAGGTGCCAAAACAAATTGCTTTATGAACACAGCCCTCTACTCCAATGCAATCTCTAGTTTCATTGCCTCATATTCTCTATTCTACTTGAGTTCTATCTTCTATGAGGTCCCAGCTGTGGAATTTGAAAAGACTGAGTCTACCACAATTCAGCATGTGTATTAATTTGCTTGGGTTTTTGGACACTCTGGAGCATACATATGAATCTACTATAAGTCGTTTAACCACATGGGCAGATTGCGTTGCTGACACATTGAAAAGGCCAAAGTAAGTATCCCACATTAGGTAGATTGCATAGCCTATTGTGAAGGCAGGCATATACCGCTCAGTTGATGAAAATGGACTACAAGCTTGAATCACTTAGAGAGGATCTGAAACCTTGCTATTATTATAACCAAGCCCCTTTAATGCCCACTTCCAGAGATCAACTCATCCCAAGATTTGAATTGCTACTGCTTGAAAAATATAGAGGAGATGAAAAAAAGATAATTGCAGTTTTCTGGTCCAAGGTTACCTCAACTTCACTGCAGATAGTGAATACTTGAACTTAATTTATAATTTCCCTGCTAAAATGAGTCCGTTGCCCAGTTTGTGGAGCAAGTTTCTTCTTTGTCACATTAAAGAGCGAATTGCAAACTGGCTTTTTTGGGAGGTTTTTGATGTCCTTGGATGCAAGAAGTCAGCAATTAAAAATTTCAGAAACAAACCCTGATTATGGGACTACAGGAACATTATCCATTCTTTAACTGAAGAAGAAAAATTTAAATTCAAGAAAGAATGATGTGATCATTACTTTGATTGTAAGAACAATTGGTATACAGTATGTGTAGACTCCCACCAGATTCAAAGCAGGAGCTACTCCATAAGAAACTCGGAAAGGAAGAACACCAGATATCCCTTCCCCTTGTGTGCCCTGCACCCTGTATGGCCAACCCCTGTTCCAACATTCAGGTTTTACCTATGTAATCCCATTCTTACCCATCTTCAATGAAAATTTTGCAGACTGGACTGTCTTCTTTGACACTGTGGCCTCTAGTTATCAAGCTCCGTACGTACCTCCCAATACGCCTGCCTAAGCTCGCCTCACATCGCCGCCGCGGACCTGAATACGCTCGCCAAAGTTATCAAAAAAGCTGTCAAAAAGCCG
This sequence comes from Bombina bombina, assembly GCF_027579735.1. NCBI lineage: Eukaryota > Metazoa > Chordata > Amphibia > Anura > Bombinatoridae > Bombina > Bombina bombina. The sequence continues at coordinate 678,618,558 of NC_069502.1, read as the reverse complement.
CGCACCAAGTACGGGGCGATGAGCAACGGATTGTGATAGTTATCACTCATCCGATCTCGCTGCTCTTCGGCTTTTTGACAGCTTTATTAATAAGCTGTCACTAAGCACCCACACTAAACTACACTGTTCTACCCCCTATACCGGCGCCCCCAGAGCCCCCCGCAACTAAATAAAGTTATTAACCCCTAAACCGCCGTTCCTAGACCCCGCCGCAACTATAATAAATGTATTAACCCCTAAACCGCTGCTCCCGGAGCCCAACGCCACCTACATTATACCTAGTAACCCCTATCCTGCCCCCCCTATACCGCCGCCACCTATAATAAATTAATTAACCCTTATCCTGCCGATCCCAGACCCCGCCGCAACTAAATAAATTGTTTAATTCCTATTCCGCCGCTCCTGGACCCCGCAACCTATATTAAACTTATTTACCCCTAATCTTCCCCCCCTACACCGTCGCCACCTATATTAAACTTATTAACCCCTAATCTGCCCCCACTACACCATCGCCACCTATAATAAATTTATTAACCCCTATCCTCCCCCCCACACCGCCGCCACTATAATAAAATTATTAACCCCTAAACCTAAGTCTAACCCTAACCCTAACACCCCCCTAACTTAAAAATTAATTAAATACATCTAAATATTATAACTCTTATTAACTAAATTATTCCTATTTAAAACCAAATACCTGTAAAATAAACCCTAATATAAATACAATATAAATAATAATTATATTGTAGCTATCTTAGGATTTATTTTTATTTTACAGTCAAATTTCAATTTATTTTAACTAGGTACAATAGCTATTAAATAGTTATTAACTATTTAATAGCTACCTAGTTAAAATAAAGAGAAATTTACCTGTAAAATAAAAACTAACCTAAGTTACAATTACACCTATCACTACACTATCATTAACTAAATAATTCCTATTTAAAACTAAATACTTACCTGTAAAATAAACCCTAAGATAGCTACAATGTAATTAATAATTACATTGTAGCTATTTTAGGATTTATATTTATTTTACAGGTAACTTTGTATTTATTTTAGCTAGTTAGAATAGTTATTAAATAGTTATTAACTATTTAATAACTACCTAGCTAAAAGAAATACAAAATTACTTGTAAAATAAATCCTAACCTAAGTTACAATTAAACCTAACACTACACTATCATTAAATTAAAGTTACAAAAAAAAAAAAAAAATAAGTTACAAACATTTCAAAAATATTAAAATTTTAAGCTACTTACACCTAATCTAAGCCCCCTAATAAAATAACAAAGCCCCCCAAAATAAAAAAATGCCCTACCCTATTCTACATTAAAAAGTTAACAGCTCTATTACCTTACCAGCCCTTAAAAGGGCCTTTTGCGGGGCATGCCCCAAAGAAATCAGCTCTTTTGCCTGTAAAATAAAAATACAAGCCCCCCCCCAACATTAAAACCCACCACCCACATATCCCTACTCTAACCCAAACCCCCCTTAAATAAACCTAACACTACCCCCCTGAAGATCATCCTACCTTTAGCCGTCTTCAGCCAGCCGACCACCGATGGAACAGAAGAGGACATCCGCAGCGGCCGAAGTCATCATCCAAGGGGCGCTGAAGAAGTCTTCCATCCGATTGAAGTCATCATCCAAGGGGCGCTGAAGAAGTCTTCCATCCGATTGAAGTCATCATCCAAGGGGCGTTAAAGAAGTCTTCCATCCGATTGAAGTCATCATCCAGGCGGCGTCTTCAATCTTCATCCATCCGTAGCGGAGCATAGCCATCTTAAGACGAGCCGACGCGGAGCCATCTTCTTCCACCGACGACTTCCCAACGAATGACGGTTCCTTTAAGTGACGTCATCCAAGATGGCGTCCCTAGAATTCCGATTGGTTGATCGGATTCTATCAGCCAATCGGAATTAAGGTAGGAAAAATCTGATTGGCTGATTTAATCAGCCAATCAGATTGAAGTTCAATCCGATTGGCTGATCGGAACAGACTTCTTCAGCACCCCTTGGATGATGACTTCAATTGGATGGAAGACTTCTTCAGCGCCCCTTGGATGATGACTTCAATCGGATGGAAGACTTCTTCAGCGCCCCTTGGATGATGACTTCGGACGCTGCGGATGTCCTCTTCTGTTGCATCGGTGGTCGGCTGGCTGAAGACGGCTAAAGGTAGGATGATCTTCAGGGGGGGGTAGTGTTAGGTTTATTTAAGGGGGGTTTGGGTTAGAGTAGGGGTATGTGGGTGGTGGGTTTTAATGTTGGGGGGGTTGTATTTTTATTTTACAGGCAAAATAGCTGATTTCTTTTGGGCATGCCCCGCAAAAGGCCCTTTTAAGGGCTGTTAAGGTAATAGAGCTGTTAACTTTTTAATGTAGAATAGGGTAGGGCATTTTTTTATTTTGGGGGGCTTTGTTATTTTATTAGGGGGCTTAGATTAGGTGTAAGTAGCTTAAAATTTTAATATTTTTGAAATGTTTGTAACTTATTATTTTTTTTTTTTTGTAACTTAGTTTTTTTTATTTTTTGTACTTTAGTTAGTTTATTTAATTGTAGGTATTTGTAGGTAATTTATTTAATTAATTTAATGATAGTGTAGTTTTAGGTTTAATTGTAACTTAAGTTAGGATTTATTTTACAGGTAATTTTGTATTTCTTTTAGCTAGGTAGTTATTAAATAGTTAATAACTATTTAATAACTATTCTAACTAGCTAAAATAAATACAAAGTTACCTGTAAAATAAATATAAATCCTAAAATAGCTACAATGTAATTATTAATTACATTGTAGCTATCTTAGGGTTTATTTTACAGGTAATTATTTAGTTTTAAATAGGAATTATTTAGTTAATGATAGTGTAGTGATAGGTGTAATTGTAACTTAGGTTAGTTTTTATTTTACAGGTAAATTTCTCTTTATTTTAACTAGGTAGCTATTAAATAGTTAATAACTATTTAATAGCTATTGTACCTAGTTAAAATAAATTGAAATTTGCCTGTAAAATAAAAATAAATCCTAAGATAGCTACAATATAATTATTATTTATATTGTAGCTATATTAGGGTTTATTTTACAGGTATTTAGTTTTAAATAGGAATAATTTAGTTAATAAGAGTTATAATATTTAGATGTATTTAATTAATTTTTAAGTTAGGGGGGTGTTAGGGTTAGGGTTAGACTTAGGTTTAGGGGTTAATAATTTTATTATAGTGGCGGCGGTGTAGGGGGGGCAGGATAGGGGTTAATAAATGTATTATAGGTGGCGGCAGTGTAGGGGGGGCAGGATAGGGGTTAATAAATGTATTATATGTGGCGGCGGTGTGGGGGGGGCGGGCAGGATAGGGGGTTAATAAATGTATTGTAGGTGGCGGCAGTGTAGGGGGGGCTGGATAGGGGTTAATAGGTATTATGTAGGTGGCAGCGGGGTCCGGGAGCGGAGGTTTAGGGGTTAACATATTTATTATAGTTGCGGCGGGGTCCGGGAGCGGCGGTTTAGGGGGGAATAACTTTATTTAGTTGCGGCAGTGTAGGGGGCGGCAGATTAGGGGTTAATATGTATAATGTAGGTTGCAGCGGGGTCCGGGAGCGGCGGTTTAGGGGTAATAAATGTATTTAGTTGCGGCGGTGTAGGGGGGGACAGATTAGGGGTGTTTAGACTCGGGGTACATGTTAGGGTGTTAGGTGCAGACATCTCCCATAGGAATCAATGGGATGTCAGGCAGCAGCGAACATGAACTTTCGCTATGGTCAGACTCCCATTGATTCCTATGGGATCCGCCGCCTCCAGGGCGGCGGATTGAAAACCAGGTACGCTGGGCCGGAAAATTGCCGAGCGTACCTGCTAGTTTTTTGATAACTAGCAAAAGTAGTCAGATTGTGCCGAACTTGTGTTCGGAACATCTGGAGTGACGTAAGAATCGATCTGTGTTGGACTGAGTCCGGTGGATCGAAGCTTACGTCACAAAATTCTACTTTCTTTCATGTAATTAGCAAGAGTCCATGAGCTAGTGACGTATGGGATATACATTCCTACCAGGAGGGGCAAAGTTTCCCAAACCTCAAAATGCCTATAAATACACCCCTCACCACACCCACAATTCAGTTTTACAAACTTTGCCTCCGATGGAGGTGGTGAAGTAAGTTTGTGCTAGATTCTACGTTGATATGCGCTCCGCAGCAAGTTGGAGCCCGGTTTTCCTCTCAGCGTGCAGTGAATGTCAGAGGGATGTGAGAAGAGTTTTGCCTATTTGAATGCAGTGATCTCCTTCTACGGGGTCTATTTCATAGGTTCTCTGTTATCGGTCGTAGAGATTCATCTCTTACCTCCCTTTTCAGATCGACGATATACTCTTATATATACCATTACCTCTGCTGATTCTCGTTTCAGTACTGGTTTGGCTTTCTACAAACATGTAGATGAGTGTCCTGGGGTAAGTAAATCTTATTTTCTGTGACACTCTAAGCTATGGTTGGGCACTTTGTTTATAAAGTTCTAAATATATGTATTCAAACATTTATTTGCCTTGACTCAGAATGTTCAACTTTCCTTATTTTCAGACAGTCAGTTTCATATTTGGGATAATGCATTTGATTTAATCATTTTTTCTTACCTTCAAAAATTTGACTCTTCCCTGTGGGCTGTTAGGCTCGCGCGGGCTGAAAATGCTTCATTTTATTGCGTCATTCTTGGCGCGGACTTTTTTGGCGCAAAAATTCTTTTTCCGTTTCCGGCGTCATACGTGTCGCCGGAAGTTGCGTCATTTTTTGACGTTATTTTGCACCAAAAATGTCGGCGTTCCGGATGTGGCGTCATTTTTGGCGCCAAATAATGTGGGCGTCTTATTTGGCGCGAAAAAATATGGGCGTCGCTTTTGTCTCCACATTATTTAAGTCTCATTTTTCATTGCTTCTGGTTGCTAGAAGCTTGTTCTTTGGCATTTTTTTTTTTCCCATTCCTGAAACTGTCATTTAAGGAATTTTATCAATTTTGCTTTATATATATGTTGTTTTTTCTTTTACATATTGCAAGATGTCTCACGTTGCATCTGAGTCAGAAGATACTACAGGAAAATCGCTGTCTAGTGCTGGATCTACCAAAGCTAAGTGTATCTGCTGTAAACTTTTGGTAGCTATTCCTCCAGCTGTTGTTTGTATTGATTGTCATGACAAACTTGTTAAAGCAGATAATATTTCCTTTAGTAAAGTACCATTGCCTGTTGCAGTTCCTTCAACATCTAAGGTGCAGAATGTTCCTGATAATATAAGAGATTTTGTTTCTGAATCCATAAAGAAGGCTATGTCTGTTATTTCTCCTTCTAGTAAACGTAAAAAATCTTTTAAAACTTCTCTCCCTACAGATGAATTTTTAAATGAACATCATCATTCTGATTCTGATGTCTCTTCTGGTTCAGAGGATTCTGTCTCAGAGGTTGATGCTGATAAATCTTCATATTTATTTAAAATGGAATTTATTCGTTCTTTACTTAAAGAAGTACTAATTGCTTTAGAAATAGAGGATTCTGGTCCTCTTGATACTAATTCTAAACGTTTGGATAAGGTATTTAAAGCTCCTGTGGTTATTCCAGAAGTTTTTCCTGTTCCTAATGCTATTTCTGCAGTAATTTCCAAAGAATGGGATAAATTGGGTAATTCATTTACTCCTTCTAAACGTTTTAAGCAATTATATCCTGTGTCGTCTGACAGATTAGAATTTTGGGACAAAATCCCTAAAGTTGATGGGGCTATTTCTACCCTTGCTAAACGTACTACTATTCCTACGTCAGATGGTACTTCGTTTAAGGATCCTTTAGATAGGAAAATTGAATCCTTTCTAAGAAAAGCTTATCTGTGTTCAGGTAATCTTCTTAGACCTGCTATATCTTTGGCTGATGTTGCTGCAGCTTCAACTTTTTGGTTGGAAACTTTAGCGCAACAAGTAACACATCATGATTCTCATGATATTATTATTCTTCTATAGCATGCTAATAATTTTATCTGTGATGCCATTTTTGATATTATCAGAGTTGATGTCAGGTTTATGTCTCTTGCTATTTTAGCTAGAAGAGCTTTATGGCTTAAAACTTGGAATGCTGATATGGCTTCTAAATCAACTTTACTTTCTATTTCTTTCCAGGGTAACAAATTATTTGGTTCTCAGTTGGATTCCATTATTTCAACTGTTACTGGTGGGAAAGGAACTTTTTTACCACAGGATAAAAAATCTAAAGGTAAAAACAGGGCTAATAATCGTTTTCGTTCCTTTCGTTTCAACAAAGAACAAAAGCCTGATCCTTCATCCTCAGGAGCAGTTTCAGTTTGGAAACCATCTCCAGTCTGGAATAAATCCAAGCCAGCTAGAAAGGCAAAGCCTGCTTCTAAGTCCACATGAAGGTGCGGCCCTCATTCCAGCTCAGCTGGTAGGGGGCAGGTTACGTTTTTTCAAAGAAATTTGGATCAATTCTGTTCACAATCTTTGGATTCAGAACATTGTTTCAGAAGGGTACATAATTGGTTTCAAGATGAGACCTCCTGCAAAGAGATTTTTTCTTTCCCGTGTCCCAGTAAATCCAGTAAAAGCTCAAGCATTTCTGAAATGTGTTTCAGATCTAGAGTTGACTGGAGTAATTATGCCAGTTCCAGTTCCGGAACAGGGGATGGGGTTTTATTCAAATCTCTTCATTGTACCAAAGAAGGAGAATTCCTTCAGACCAGTTCTAGATCTAAAAATATTGAATCGTTATGTAAGGATACCAACGTTCAAGATGGTAACTGTAAGGACTATATTGCCTTTTGTTCAGCAAGGGAATTATATGTCCACAATAGATTTACAGGATGCATATCTGCATATTCCGATTCATCCAGATCATTATCAGTTCCTGAGATTCTCTTTTCTGGACAAGCATTACCAGTTTGTGGCTCTGCCGTTTGGCCTAGCTACAGCTCCAAGAATTTTTACAAAGGTTCTCGGTGCCCTTCTGTCTGTAATCAGAGAACAGGGTATTGTGGTATTTCCTTATTTGGACGATATCTTGGTACTTGCTCAGTCTTTACATTTAGCAGAATCTCATACGAATCGACTTGTGTTGTTTCTTCAAGATCATGGTTGGAGGATCAATTTACCAAAAAGTTCTTTGATTCCTCAGACAAGGGTAACCTTTCTGGGTTTCCAGATAGATTCAGTGTCCATGACTCTGTCTTTAACAGACAAGAGACGTCTAAAATTGAATGCAGCTTGTCGAAACCTTCAGTCACAATCATTCCCTTCGGTAGCCTTATGCATGGAAATTCTAGGTCTTATGACTGCTGCATCGGACGCGATCCCCTTTGCTCGTTTTCACATGCGACCTCTTCAGCTCTGTATGCTGAATCAATGGTGCAAGGATTACACGAAGATATCTCAATTAATATCTTTAAAACCGATTGTTCGACACTCTCTAACATGGTGGACAGATCACCATCGTTTAATTCAGGGGGCTTCTTTTGTGCTTCCGACCTGGACTGTAATTTCAACAGATGCAAGTCTCACGGGTTGGGGAGCTGTGTGGGGATCTCTGACGGCACAAGGAGTTTGGGAATCTCAGGAGGTGAGATTACCGATCAATATTTTGGAACTCCGTGCAATTTTCAGAGCTCTTCAGTTTTGGCCTCTTCTGAAGAGAGAATCGTTCATTTGTTTTCAGACAGACAATGTCACAACTGTGGCATACATCAATCATCAAGGAGGGACTCACAGTCCTCTGGCTATGAAAGAAATATCTCGAATTTTGGTTTGGGCGGAATCCAGCTCCTGTCTAATCTCTGCGGTTCATATCCCAGGTATAGACAATTGGGAAGCGGATTATCTCAGTCGCCAAACGTTGCATCCGGGCGAATGGTCTCTTCACCCAGAGGTATTTCTTCAGATTGTTCAAATGTGGGAACTTCCAGAAATAGATCTGATGGCATCCCATCTAAACAAGAAACTTCCCAGGTATCTGTCCAGATCCAGGGATCCTCAGGCGGAGGCAGTGGATGCATTATCACTTCCTTGGAAGTATCATCCTGCCTATATCTTTCCGCCTCTAGTTCTTCTTCCAAGAGTAATCTCCAAGATTCTGAAGGAATGCTCGTTTGTTCTGCTGGTTGCTCCGGCATGGCCTCACAGGTTTTGGTATGCGGATCTTGTCCGGATGGCCTCTTGCCAACCGTGGACTCTTCCGTTAAGACCAGACCTTCTGTCACAAGGTCCTTTTTTCCATCAGGATCTGAAATCCTTAAATTTAAAGGTATGGAGATTGAACGCTTGATTCTTGGTCAAAGAGGTTTCTCTGACTCTGTGATTAATACTATGTTACAGGCTCGTAAATCTGTATCTCGAGAGATATATTATAGAGTCTGGAAGACTTACATTTCTTGGTGTCTTTCTCATCATTTTTCTTGGCATTCTTTTAGAATACCGAGAATTTTACAGTTTCTTCAGGATGGTTTAGATAAGGGTTTGTCCGCAAGTTCTTTGAAAGGACAAATCTCTGCTCTTTCTGTTCTTTTTCACAGAAAGATTGCTATTCTTCCTGATATTCATTGTTTTGTACAAGCTTTGGTTCGTATAAAACCTGTCATTAAGTCAATTTCTCCTCCTTGGAGTTTGAATTTGGTTCTGGGAGCTCTTCAAGCTCCTCCGTTTGAACCTATGCAATCATTGGACATTAAATTACTTTCTTGGAAAGTTTTGTTCCTTTTTGCCATCTCTTCTGCCAGAAGAGTTTCTGAATTATCTGCTCTTTCTTGTGAGTCTCCTTTTCTGATTTTTCATCAGGATAAGGCGGTGTTGCGAACTTCTTTTGAATTTTTACCTAAAGTTGTGAATTCCAACAACATTAGTAGAGAAATTGTGGTTCCTTCATTATGTCCTAATCCTAAGAATTCTAAGGAGAAAGCGTTGCATTCTTTGGATGTTGTTAGAGCTTTGAAATATTATGTTGAAGCTACGAAATCTTTCCGTAAGACTTCTAGTCTATTTGTTATCTTTTCCGGTTCTAGAAAAGGCCAGAAAGCTTCTGCCATTTCTTTGGCATCTTGGTTGAAATCTTTAATTCATCTTGCCTATGTTGAGTCGGGTAAAACTCCGCCTCAGAGAATTACAGCTCATTCTACTAGGTCAGTTTCTACTTCCTGGGCGTTTAGGAATGAAGCTTCGGTTGACCAGATTTGCAAAGCAGCAACTTGGTCCTCTTTGCATACTTTTACTAAATTCTACCATTTTGATGTATTTTCTTCTTCTGAAGCAGTTTTTGGTAGAAAAGTACTTCAGGCAGCGGTTTCAGTTTGAATCTTCTGCTTATGTTTTTCGTTAAACTTTATTTTGGGTGTGGATTATTTTCAGCAGGAATTGGCTGTCTTTATTTTATCCCTCCCTCTCTAGTGACTCTTGTGTGGAAAGATCCACATCTTGGGTAGTCATTATCCCATACGTCACTAGCTCATGGACTCTTGCTAATTACATGAAAGAAAACATAATTTATGTAAGAACTTACCTGATAAATTCATTTCTTTCATATTAGCAAGAGTCCATGAGGCCCGCCCTTTTTTTGTGGTGGTTATGATTTTGTATAAAGCACAATTATTCCAATTCCTTATTTTATATGCTTTCGCACTTTTTTATCACCCCACTTCTTGGCTATTCGTTAAACTGAATTGTGGGTGTGGTGAGGGGTGTATTTATAGGCATTTTGAGGTTTGGGAAACTTTGCCCCTCCTGGTAGGAATGTATATCCCATACGTCACTAGCTCATGGACTCTTGCTAATATGAAAGAAATTAATTTATCAGGTAAGTTCTTACATAAATTATGTTTTTGCCGGGCAGCAGGGCTTGATAACTTAGGGGAATCAGCCTCGCCACAAATACGCTGCGGAATTCCAGCGTATTTGAGGTTGACGGCTTGATAACTAGAGGCCTGTGGCTTCACAGGAATGATCTAAGTCTCTGCGGGAATCTGGGACATCTTTACTAACTTAGCGTACAGTGCCTTCGCTCTGTGATAATAATTCTCGGGGAACCCACAGCACTGAGACAATGAAAACTTCACACACAAAAATAAGACAAGCAGATAATAAAGCAGAACACAATGAAAACAATAATAACAGTATGCCTGTCTATCAGTATAAATGCTTCTGCTTCTAAAGATCATAAATAAACCTCTAGTGCAGCTATTAAGAGTAGAAAATAATTATAACATAACCATAGCATAACACATTGGATGTACCCTCCTTCAAATTGAACTGCAACAGGTACATTGGGGCCCCTAAAGAGTAGCAGATAGTGCTAGTATAAGGGGTTAAATGCAAATGTTCCATTACCTGAATCCTCCTGCAGAATAATCTGGATAAGGCAAGGACTTCTGGCTTTTTTTCTTCCACTGAACAATCACTGCTCTCGGAGGAAGGGAGATGAGATTAGCAAACTGGATCCAGGATCATCTGGAACACTGGAACCTCTTGTTATTGCCTCCCAATGTGTTCAGCTAACTCCCAGTAGTGTATTGATGCTCTTTCAATAAAGGATACCATGAAAATAAAGCAAATTTGATAACAGAAGTATATTGGAAAGTTTTTTAAACTCTAAGCTTAATCTGAATTGTGAAAGAAAAATGTGGGGGTTTATGTCCCTTTAACATACAAAGTTTTTTGTTTTTTTTAGTATTTTGTAATTTTGTACATGAAGTGGGTGACAATTTCACTGTTTTAGGGACTCCTGTATGAGAGTTTGTGGATAAAGCACTAGATACATCCCATAATATTTACAATTATAATTGTACTTATTTTGGTTTAGTTTATCTTTTATGGCAAAATATTCCACTCCAATGTGTTTAAATAATGATGTAATAATTCTTACAAGACATTTGTAGATAACTTCCCTGGTCTGGAAAATCAAGTTGTACCTGTTTAAAGTATTCTGACTAATCTAAAAATATTTTAAAACTTAAAGCAAATTTAATTTTACTTCCTTGTCAATCTGTTCTAGATGAGTAGTTAAACTGTATCAAATGATATTGCAAAAGTAGATTGTCTATTTACAAGCTTAAAGGGACACTGAACCCAAATTTTTTCTTTTGTGATTCAGATAGAGAATGCAATTTTAAGCAACTTTTTAATTTACTCCTATTAGCAAATGTTCTTCATTCTCTTGGTATCTTTATTTAAAAAGCAAGAATGTAAGTTTAGATGCCGGCCCATTTTTGGTGAACAACCTGGGTTGTTCTTGCTGATTGGTGGATACATTCATCCACCAATAAACAAGTGCTGTCCAGGGTACTTGACTTTCTTTTTCAAATAAAGATAGCAAGAGAACGAAATAATAATAATAATAGGAGTAAATTAGAAAGTTGCTTAAAATTGCATGCTCTATCTGCGTCACGAAAGAAAAAAATTGGGTTCAGTATTTATTTAAAGCAGGTAAATGTCAGTCTCAAAGTCGAGCCTTTAAAATTTCGAGAATGGCAAAAAATACATTGCAAAATGTACATGGTTTTAGTCCATACCAGCTAGTTTTTGGTCCCAACCCTATTCTTCCTTTGTCCTTACTGACAGCCTACCAGTACTTGAGGGGACTACTATAAGTGAATGGGTAAGAAAGCACATCATTACATGCAGCATGAAAAGTTTTCACTGAGGCAGAATTTTCTGAAATAATGAGAGCACTCAAAATACTGACACAAAATAAACAGTAGGTGACAAAGTTTATTACAAAGGGTATGAATTGTGCTGGGCTGAAAGGAGCAGGCACTATAATTGATCAAGATGGTATAGTGGTACTTATCAGACATGATGGCTTCTGTGTTGTGTCCACAGGGCCGCCACTAGAAATTTTGGGGCCCCTGGCTTAACCATTGATCACCCCTCCTTTCACATGTGCAATTTTTGACTAGGTGACTAAAACGTATATGCACTTTATTCTTTTTTTGTTTTTTGTTTTATATTTATTTTTCACATTTTCAAGGTATATATATAAAAAGAAAAAACAGAGAAATCAAAGGAAAACATAAACAGCAAAACTGGATATACATTGTGGAGACACAGCTCCAATTCATTCTGTCATATTCATGAATACACAAATCCATATTCTAAATAAAAAAACCCAGCAAAATCATACCAAAGCAAAGGAGGATAAAGATAACAAATTTCTGTGTATATCACTAAATTCAGAACAATATCTTGTTCTGTCATATATATTTGACACTTCCTAAAAGACAACCTTTTAACATTTATTTTACAGTCAGCAAAGTAACATCAAAAAGTAATAGCTTACAAGAGGTGTAACATATGCAAAAGAAAATTATATATTTCATCCGATTTAACAGTACGGATAAACAGAAATACATTTATGCTTTCAGGTGACATTGCCGACATTTTCCTTTCTTTTTTCCTTTCCCAGTCAAAAAAAAAAAGGGGGGGGAACCTCCTCTCTCTCCTTCTCCCCCTCCTCGACGGACAAGTAATCATTCATCCCTATAACCTACAATCCAAGCTACTGGAAATTCACCAAGAATAGCCAAGTCAGCAAAACTGTCCGAAGTCAGAAACGGGTATAGAATATGTTTCTGTGTGGATAATGAATATGTTTTAATTATAGGAAGCCAACCTATCATGAATTTCTTAATTTCCTTTTCTTTTGCTGTTTTTAGATGAAAAGATTCAAACAGTATTTGTGTTTGGACTTCTTTAGTGAAAAGAGAGAACCCTGGTGCCTTTTTTGCCTTCCAATTCTTAACAATCAGTTGTCTAATCAACAATATTATAGTGTTTAGAATATTTCTATGCAGCGAACCGTTATTATCGTCTGTATTAAGGAAGATAACATCCTCTAATTCAAACACAATATTCGCCTTATATATATTATTAAGCCAGAAGGCCACTTTCTTTCATGTAATTAGCAAGAGTCCATGAGCTAGTGACGTATGGGATATACATTCCCACCAGGAGGGGCAAAGTTTCCCAAACCTCAAAATGCCTACAAATACACCCCTCACCACACCCACAAATCAGTTTTACAAACTTTGCCTCCTATGGAGGTGGTGAAGTAAGTTTGTGCTAGATTCTACGTTGATATGCGCTCCGCAGCAGGTTGGAGCCCGGTTTTCCTCTCAGCGTGCAGTGAATGTCAGAGGGATGTGAGGAGAGTATTGCCTATTTGAATTCAATGATCTCCTTCTACGGGGTCTATTTCATAGGTTCTCTGTTATCGGTCGTAGAGATTCATCTCTTACCTCCCTTTTCAGATCGACGATATACTCTTATATATATACCATTACCTCTACTGATTTTCGTTTCAGTACTGGTTTGGCTTTCTACAACATGTAGATGAGTGTCCTGGGGTAAGTAAGTCTTATTTTCTGTGACACTCTAAGCTATGGTTGGGCACTTTATTATAAAGTTCTAAATATATGTATTCAAACATTTATTTGCCTTGACTCAGGATGTTCAACTTTCCTTATTTCAGACAGTCAGTTTCATTTTTGGGATAATGCATATGAATCAATCAATTTTTTTCTTACCTTAAAATTTGACTTTTTCCCTGTGGGCTGTTAGGCTTGCGGGGGCTGAAAATGCTTCATTTTATTGCGTCATTCTTGGCGCGGACTTTTTTGGCGCAAATTTTTTTTTCTGTTTTCGGCGTCATACGTGTCGCCGGAAGTTGCGTCATTTTTTACGTTCTTTTGCGCCAAAAGTGTCGGCGTTCCGGATGTGGCGTCATTTTTGGCGCCAAATAATGTGGGCGTCTTTTTTGGCGCTAAAAAAATATGGGCGTCATTATTGTCTCCACATTATTTAAGTCTCATTATTTATTGCTTCTGGTTGCTAGAAGCTTGTTCACTGGCATTTTTTCCCATTCCTGAAACTGTCATTTAAGGAATTTGATCAATTTTGCTTTATATGTTGTTTTTTCTATTACATATTGCAAGATGTCCCACGTTGAAACTGAGTCAGAAGATACTTCTGGAAAATCGCTGCCTGGTGCTGGAGCTAACAAAGCTAAGTGTATCTGCTGTAAACTTATGGTATCTGTTCCTCCAGCTGTTGTTTGTACTGATTGTCATGACAAACTTGTTAATGCAGATAATATTTCCTTTAGTACTGTTACATTACCTGTTGCTGTTCCGTCAACATCTAATACTCAGAGTGTTCCTGATAACATAAGAGATTTTGTTTCTAAATCCATTAAGAAGGCTATGTCTGTTATTCCTCCTTCTAGTAAACTTAAAAAGTCTTTTAAAACTTCTCATTTTTCAGATGAATTTTTAAATGAACATCATCATTCTGATTCTGATAATGGTTCTTCTGGTTCAGAGGATTCTGTCTCAGAGGTTGATGCTGATAAATCTTCATATTTATTTAAAATGGAATTTATTCGTTCTTTACTTAAAGAAGTCCTAATTGCATTAGAAATAGAGGATTCTAGTCCTCTTAATACTAAATCTAAACGTTTAGATAAGGTTTTTAAATCTCCTGTAGTTATTCCAGAAGTTTTTCCTGTCCCTGATGCTATTTCTGAAGTAATTTCCAGGGAATGGAATAATTTGGGTAATTCATTTACTCCTTCTAAACGTTTTAAGCAATTATATCCTGTGCCATCTGACAGATTAGAGTTTTGGGACAAAATCCCTAAGGTTGATGGGGCTGTCTCTACTCTTGCTAAGCGTACTACTATTCCTACGGCAGATGGTACTTCCTTTAAGGATCCGTTAGATAGGAAAATTGAATCCTTTCTAAGAAAAGCTTACTTGTGTTCAGGTAATCTTCTTAGACCTGCTATATCTTTAGCGGATGTTGCTGCAGCTTCAACTTTTTGGTTAGAAGCTTTAGCGCAACAAGTAACAGATCATAATTCTCATAGCATTATTAATCTTCTTCAACATGCTAATAATTTTATTTGTGATGCCATTTTTGATATCATTAGAGTTGATGTCAGGTATATGTCTCTAGCTATTTTAGCTAGAAGAGCTTTATGGCTTAAAACTTGGAATGCTGATATGTCTTCCAAGTCTACTCTGCTTTCCCTTTCTTTCCAGGGTAATAAATTATTTGGTTCTCAGTTGGATTCTATTATCTCAACTGTTACTGGAGGGAAAGGAACTTTTTTACCACAGGATAAAAAATCTAAAGGTAAATTTAGATCTAATAATCGTTTTCGTTCCTTTCGTCACAACAAGGAACAAAAGCCTGATCCTTCATCCTCAGGAGCAGTATCAGTTTGGAAACCATCTCCAGTCTGGAATAAATCCAAGCCTTTTAGAAAACCTAAGCCAGCTCCTAAGTCCACATGAAGGTGCGGCCCTCATTCCAGCTCAGCTGGTAGGGGGCAGATTACGTTTTTTCAAAGAAATTTGGATCAATTCCGTTCACAATCTTTGGATTCAGAACATTGTTTCAGAAGGGTACAGAATTGGCTTCAAGATAAGGCCTCCTGCAAAGAGATTTTTTCTTTCCCGTGTCCCAGTAATCCCAGCGAAGGCTCAAGCATTTCTGAAATGTGTTTCAGATCTAGAGTTGGCTGGAGTAATTATGCCAGTTCCAGTTCTGGAACAGGGGCTGGGGTTTTATTCAAATCTCTTCATTGTACCAAAGAAGGAGAATTCCTTCAGACCAGTTCTGGATCTAAAAATATTGAATCGTTATGTAAGGATACCAACATTCAAAATGGTAACTGTAAGGACTATCCTGCCTTTTGTTCAGCAAGGGCATTATATGTCTACAATAGATTTACAGGATGCATATCTGCATATTCCGATTCATCCAGATCACTATCAGTTTCTGAGATTCTCTTTCCTAGACAAGCATTACCAGTTTGTGGCTCTACCGTTTGGCCTAGCAACAGCTCCAAGAATTTTTACAAAGGTTCTCGGTGCCCTTCTGTCTGTAATCAGAGAACAGGGTATTGTGGTATTTCCTTATTTGGACGATATCTTGGTACTTGCTCAGTCTTCACATTTAGCAGAATCTCATATGAATCGACTTGTGTTGTTTCTTCAAGATCATGGTTGGAGGATCAATTTACCAAAAAGTTCATTGATTCCTCAGACAAGGGTAACCTTTTTAGGTTTCCAGATAGATTCAGTGTCCATGACTCTGTCTTTGACAGACAAGAGACGTCTAAAATTGATATCAGCTTGTCGAAACCTTCAGTCACAATCATTCCCTTCGGTAGCCTTATGCATGGAAATTCTAGGTCTTATGACTGCTGCATCGGTCGCGATCCCCTTTGCTCGTTTTCACATGCAACCTCTTCAGCTCTGTATGCTGAACCAATGGTGCAGGGATTACACAAAGATATCTCAATTAATATCTTTAAAACCGATTGTACGACACTCTCTGTCATGGTGGACAGATCACCATCGTTTAGTTCAGGGGGCTTCTTTTGTTCTTCCGACCTGGACTGTAATTTCAACAGATGCAAGTCTTACAGGTTGGGGAGCTGTGTGGGGGTCTCTGACAGCACAAGGGGTTTGGGAATCTCAGGAGGTGAGATTACCGATCAATATTTTGGAACTCCGTGCAATTTTCAGAGCTCTTCAGTCATGGCCTCTTCTAAAGAGAGAATCGTTCATTTGTTTTCAGACAGACAATGTCACAACTGTGGCATACATCAATCATCAAGGAGGGACTCACAGTCCTCTGGCTATGAAAGAAGTATCTCGAATTCTGGTTTGGGCGGAATCCAGCTCCTGTCTAGTTTCTGCGGTTCATATCCCAGGTATAGACAATTGGGAAGCGGATTATCTCAGTCGCCAAACGTTACATCCGGGCGAATGGTCTCTTCACCCAGAGGTATTTCTTCAGATTGTTCAAATGTGGGGACTTCCAGAAATAGATCTGATGGCCTCTCATCTAAACAAGAAACTTCCCAGGTATCTGTCCAGATCCAGGGATCCTCAAGCGGAAGCAGTGGATGCATTGTCACTTCCTTGGAAGTATCATCCTGCCTATATCTTTCCGCCTTTAGTTCTTCTTCCAAGAGTAATCTCCAAGATTCTGAAGGAATGCTCGTTTGTTCTGCTGGTGGCTCCAGCATGGCCGCACAGGTTTTGGTATGCGGATCTTGTCCGGATGGCCTCTTGCCAACCGTGGACTCTTCCGTTAAGACCAGACCTTCTGTCGCAAGGTCCTTTTTTCCATCAGGATCTCAAATCCTTAAATTTAAAGGTATGGAGATTGAACGCTTGATTCTTAGTCAAAGAGGTTTCTCTGACTCTGTGATTAATACTATGTTACAGGCTCGTAAATCCGTATCTAGGGAGATATATTATAGAGTCTGGAAGACTTATATTTCTTGGTGTCTTTCTCATCATTTTTCCTGGCATTCTTTTAGAATTCTGAGAATTTTACAGTTTCTTCAGGATGGTTTGGATAAAGGTTTGTCTGCAAGTTCCTTGAAAGGACAAATCTCTGCTCTTTCTGTTCTTTTTCACAGAAAGATTGCTAATCTTCCTGATATTCATTGTTTTGTACAAGCTTTGGTTCGTATAAAACCTGTCATTAAGTCAATTTCTCCTCCTTGGAGTTTGAATTTGGTTCTGGGGGCTCTTCAAGCTCCTCCATTTGAACCTATGCATTCTTTGGACATTAAATTACTTTCTTGGAAAGTTTTGTTCCTTTTGGCCATCTCTTCTGCCAGAAGAGTTTCTGAATTATCTGCTCTTTCTTGTGAGTTTCCTTTTCTGATTTTTCATCAGGATAAGGCGGTGTTGCGAACTTCTTTTGAATTTTTACCTAAGGTTGTGAATTCTAACAACATTAGTAGAGAAATTGTGGTTCCTTCATTATGTCCTAATCCTAAGAATTCTAAGGAGAAATCATTGCATTCTTTGGATGTAGTTAGAGCTTTGAAATATTATGTTGAAGCTACTAAAAATTTCCGAAAGATTCTAGTCTATTTGTTATCTTTTCCGGTTCTAGGAAAGGTCAGAAGGCCTCTGCCATTTCTTTGGCATCTTGGTTGAAATCTTTAATTCATCATGCTTATGTCGAGTCGGGTAAAACTCAGCCTCAAAGGATTACAGCTCATTCTACTAGGTCAGTTTCTACTTCCTGGGCGTTTAGAAATGAAGCTTCGGTTGATCAGATTTGCAAAGCAGCAACTTGGTCTTCTTTGCATACTTTTACTAAATTCTACCATTTTGATGTGTTTTCTTCTTCTGAAGCAGTTTTTGGTAGAAAAGTACTTCAGGCAGCTGTTTCAGTTTGAATCTTCTGCTTAGATTTTCAGTTTTTTTCTTTATAAGATTTAAACTTTATTTTTGGGTGTGGATTTTTTTCAGCGGAATTGGCTGTCTTTATTTCATCCCTCCCTCTCTAGTGCCTCTTACGTGGAAGATCCACATCTTGGGTAGTCATTATCCCATACGTCACTAGCTCATGGACTCTTGCTAATTACATGAAAGAAAACATAATTTATGTAAGAACTTACCTGATAAATTCATTTCTTTCATATTAGCAAGAGTCCATGAGGCCCACCCTTTTTTGTGGTGGTTATGATTTTTTTGTATAAAGCACAATTATTCCAATTCCTTTTATTTATGCTTCGCACTTTTTTCTTATCACCCCACTTCTTGGCTATTCGTTAAACTGATTTGTGGGTGTGGTGAGGGGTGTATTTGTAGGCATTTTGAGGTTTGGGAAACTTTGCCCCTCCTGGTGGGAATGTATATCCCATACATCACTAGCTCATGGACTCTTGCTAATATGAAAGAAATGAATTTATCAGGTAAGTTCTTACATAAATTATGTTTTTCTACAAAACTGCTGCATCTTGGGACATGACCAGCAGATATGCCATATATCTGCATTTGTATATGTACAACGTGAACAAACAAAAGTCTGACCAGAATACATTCTAGCCATTTTAGCGGGTGTATAATAAAAATTATTAATAAGTTTAATATGGGTTTCTTTCCAACTTTTTGCTATTGGGCATTTATCTAATGCACTAAAACTTTTTTCCCTATCTACATTTGGGCAAAATGGTAACCAAAAGTTACAAAGTTTCTCTACAAAAGATTGGCTTTGTTTATTCAACATTATACTGTATAATAGAGAAATTGAGGGAGCGCTGATTTTAGTTATAGAGATACACGTTTTAATATCTGACCATGCGGGAACCTCAGTCCTAGAACAAATATAATGTCTAATTAGCAAATATGCATACAAATTTTTATTCGGCAGACTGAACTGTTGAGCTAAGTTCTCAAAAGAGACCACTTGTCGATTTTCTATTAATAGTTGATAAATAAATTTTAGACCATTTCTGGCCCATAGTCTATAAACTTCCTGCTTATTTCCAGGACAGAACTCCGGATTGCCCATAATAGGTAAGTATTCAGAGTACGCATAATCCACTCCTATTAACGCACAACATTTATGCCATGCAGTAATAACATTCTTAAAGGATATTAGACTCTGTATATACTTTGGTAATCCTTTAAACGAAATATGTAATAGTGTAATAGACAAATTAAAAGATCATCTGCGTATAGTAAGATTTTAAGAGTATGCTCCCCCAAAGGAATTCCTTCTAATCTATCTCTTAGCAAAATGGCTAGGGGTTCTAATGCTAAATTGAAAAGTAATGGTGACAAGGGGCAACCTTGTCTAGTGCCTTTTTTTAGGGTTATAGGCGATGTTAGTGTACCATTAATCAATAAGAATGAGGTTGGGCTATTGTATAGATTACGTATAAGATGAACAAACTGATTTTTAAATCCAAACCTCTCCAGCGCAGTTATTAGATAGTCCCATTCTATGGAGTCAAATGCCTTTTCGGCATCGAGCGTTAAGAGTGCTGTATCATATTTAAATTGTTTCCTCCTATCTTTGCCTCTATTCCACATATAATCCAGAAATGTTATAACTTTCCTCATATTTTTTGATAGATTCCTAGAGGCCATAAAACCTGCCTGATCACTATGAATAAGGTTTTCCAGACAAATCATAAATCTAGTTGCAACAATAGAGGTTAGAAGCTTGTAATCTATATGCACTTTATTCTTAAGTGTCTATTTAAAATTGGAAATGTTGTAAAGGTAGTATCATACAAACACACAGACACACTCAGACACTGAAACACACACACTCACAAATAAGGATTCACATATAGACACTCCAGCAGACACGCAAAGAAACACACTCAGAGACAGACACCCAAACAGACACTCAGCACTTGTTTACATTGACCTGACAAGTAATGAGGTAAACTACAGTTATGTAAAAAAGGAGATTTAGAAAACAAAATATGGAGTTCTGATGTTTGTAAAGGAAGATGCCAACAGCATGCAGTGCTGAAAGGAAGGGCCCTGAACTGCCTAAACAAGAATTTGAAGGTTAAATGGTAGATTGGTGACTTCCGGAAAGGTCTCATTAGTCTCAAAGTCTGTAGATGTGAATAATCAGTAGTAAGCTCAAAATGTCCTAAAAGGGAAAAGACAATGGACACACACACACACAAACTCAAACTTGCACATACACCCAAGGAAACACCGACAGAGACAGCCTCAGAAAACACACAAAGACATACACACACCCACACAGAGACACCCACAGAAAATACACAGACATACACACAGACATACATACACAGAGAGACAACCACATAAAACACAGAAAGACATACATACACACACCCTCACTGAGACATCCACAGAAAACACACAAAGACATACACACACACACACACACAGACATCCACAGAAAACACAGACATACATACACACACACACACCCTCACAGAGACATCCACAGAAAACACAGAAATACACACCGACCCTCACAGAGGCATCCAGAGAAAATACACAAATACAAACATACACACACCCTCAGAGAGACACCCATAGAAAAAGCTCAGACATATGCACACACCCTCACAGACATCCACAGAAAATGCAGAAAGACATACACACCCACCCTCACAGAGAGACCCACTGAACAAAAATACATACACACTCATAGAGACACAAACCAAAGCCCAAAGACATAAACACAGGCACCCAAAGAAACTCTCACAGGTGGAAACATGTATGCACCTTGCATCCCCTAAATCAACAGTGTGTGACATGCATGATAAAAAAAATTGCAGAAATTAAGAGATCACTTTTTAAAGAATCATATTTGTAAATGTGCAAATAAAAATAATTCTGTGAATTCAAAATTGTACATTAATGATCTGGGTAGATGGCTAGATGAAGAAAAGTACTTTTCAAATGTTGACATATGTTTTGCTTGATTTTTCCCCAACCAAGAGCACCACTTCAAATATAGTGTACAAATTTTCCCATATGTCAGTTGTACTTATGGATTTTGAAAATGCTGTACCCTTTATGGTCTTTGTGGAACCATAAGCTGTGGTACTCATACCATTAGATCTGGTTAAATGCAGGATTTAGGTGTGTTGGTATTTCAAAATTAAGTCAGCTGTAGTGTAAACTGAACAGTTTTAAGTTAACCTGTCTCATTTCAAACACTGAGCAATCTTAGTCTGAGAGTATAACATTTTATGCAGATGTAAAAATCTTAGATAAAATGCCTCCTTGCATAAAGGGGCAGTAAACTGGAATGAAATATATATATATATATATATATATATATATATATATATATATATGCCAAAAAGGCACCTACCATTTGTGTATTGAGGAGGAAACATTTCTGCATGGTTTTAAATATAGAATTTCGACAGCATTGTCAAATAATCATAAATACACTGCTGCTAAAAAAAAAAATGTGTTTTTATGGACCCCTGGCCCCACCATACAACTACTACCACACTGAAGTTACAATCTGAAATTGCACAAAGAAATAAAAAACATTTGCTAAGTAAGTCCCACCTCCTCTGCAAATGAAAGTGATCTGCTGTCACACACTGTACAAACAAAGTGCCAAGTCTGTCTCACACTGTGTATAGTGGTTTAGTGCACACTCAGAAATCCTCTCAAATGCTAATACTTTACTCCTTGTTATAACATTTCCCATGCTCAATTAGCACTCTGCTGTAGTACCCACTGGTGGCTGACAAAAAAAAATAATTTTTTTTTTTTTTTAGTCCTTGTCTCATGGGGTCACCCCTGTCACCCCCTGATGGCGGCCCTGTGTGTCCATCATATAAGACTTAGTAACGCAAATCCAGAAGAAGCTGAATGCAGGGCTGTCTTTAATATTGACTGGACCCTGGGCAAACATTTTCTTGCCCCCCATGCAATTTTGCTCTCCACCCCAACATCCCAAAAAATAACTAAATCAATTTATTAAAAATTTTTTTTATAAATTTTTAGCCCAGCAGTGGATCATCCACTGCTGGGCTAATCATTGAGAAAATGAAATAAATTGCAATATGTGAAACTGGACCTAAGCAGTACTAATAAGTAAATAAATATATAAATTCCTCCACTGTGGATTAAATTAATATGCTTTTGAATGTAATTCTGGTGAGAGGTTAGCTGGTTAAAGAGATTTAGGGCAGCCAACAGGAACAAAGCAAGATAAAGACTGAGGAGGAAGCATGGAGGTGCAGACAAATATAAGTTTACTGACTGGAACAGCAGAACTACTATGGGAAGCTGTAAAATCTAAGACAGAGAGAAAAAAAACTATATAAAAAAAAACCTTACCTTAATGTGTGAAGTATCAGCATGACACTATACATCAGTCATAGCAGCACGTCACTTCTTTGCTTGGAACAAGTTCCCTCTCACCTTGCAGTAGACAATGATGCATGGGGGAGGGGTGTGTGTGCACTTACTTATTCTTCCCACTGACACCTTTCTACAAAGCACTGTTCCCCTAACAAACTTCAGTTAGTTGATCTTAGGGCCACAGCAGAAAGAGTAGGGGTAAGGGGACCTGCAGACTGGATGCTGTCTGCCCAAGGCTGCATGGATACAGTGTGAGATGAGTCACACAGCCTCAAGACTGAAGAGAGCAGTGTGTACAGCTGCACAGATGCTCAAATCCTCATGTGCCTGCTGCTCCAGCTTTCTGCTGCATGCGTCTACAGTCAGCCCTACCCAGAAACAATCCCCACCACCAGAGCAGTTATCTGGTAACAGTGGTAACCTTAGCAGGACCTTTTCTGATGCAGTGGGATTGGCTGGATGCAGAGTTAGGGCTTAGCATTCAGTGCTGCACAGTGCACATCTAAAACAGCACATGGCACTAGCTTGGCATGTCACATGACAACGTCACGGTCTGGCACAGTTTCTCACACATAAATATAAGCAGAGAACTTTTGACTGTGACAGTATTAGGACTGACTGTGTTTGTCCTCCATATCACAGGAAATCAGCAGTCTGGCATGAACCAAAAAAAAAATGTAATATTTTTTTAGGACTCTTGGGCCCATCAACAAAGACTGGTCTGCACAATGAAAGAGATGTCAAATTGACTTGCTACAAAAGCAAGATGAAGGGGTTGGGTGTAGTGGACAGCGCCAAGAATTAAACGTACTTGCTCAACTTCTAGAAAAACGGCCGCCCAATATAGTCGTTTAAAATCAAGAAGAGAGAAAATTGGTAATAGGCTTTAGTACGTGTAGAATATAAAAACTTGCAATCTAGTGGAGATTTTGCAATATAAATTATATATAGCAGTGGATTGAGTGTAATGGTTCTTTTACTTCTCAACCTATATGCCCATATTGGGTGTATTTGATTGGAACAATAATAAAAATTGCTCAAAAAAGCATACACTATAAATGTATTCAATTCTATTACTAAAAGACCTTAAAAAACAGAGTCTTAAAAATACAGCAAGGGTATATTAAAACAGTAAACACAATTAAGAGCAAATGAAGACTGCAGAGCTAATATAACAGCCAGCCATATAACGAAAATAAAATAGAGCTCAAAATATTAGTGGTGCTTGTATCGTTATAAAATGAACAGAGTGAATTAGGAGTAGCTTGTAAAGATTTGTTAAGAGCGATACTAAAAATATTAGCAGTCAATTGAAAGATTCTGATGGAGGCGTGATTTAGAATTAATGTAGCAACCTAGGTTGCAAATAATACAGTAAAATGGATCGTAAAAGAAACAAAGTAACGTGGCGTTAAAATACTTGTGGCAATTAGTGTTACAATAATTGTCAAGAATTGTAGAAGAATGAATGGACAGAATTGCAACAAGTTGTAGACTGTCAGTGAATAGAAAGGAAAGAACATTGTACGTAAGTGTTAGAATATATCAAAGGGGGAGAAAATGGTATCTCCTACTTGAATAGATGTAGCAGGTGCACAATAGCAGTGTAAACCGTCAGTGAATAAAAAGGGGAAAAAAACGTTGTACATAAGTGTTAAAATATATCACAGGTGGAGAGAAAGATATCTCCTACTTGAATAAATGTAGTATGTGCACAATAGTAGTGAGACAATATAAACAATTGGTGATCAGAAGTGGATTGGCCAATCCAGTACAATTTACAAGAAATATATAAATAAAATATCTCTAGTGGATCGGCGGTTTCAAAAAATATATCTCTATTGAGTCATTTTATTTTCATGTCTAACTAAGAACACATACAAATTCATATACATTGGTGACAAGCAAATAACAAATGAGATCTCATCTGAATACAGTCATAGAAAAAATCTGGATATAGAAAAAATGTCTTTAAAATATTTGAAAAACATAAAAAACTGAATAGATCAAATGATTGTATAGTTGAAGATTTGTATATCCAAACAGAGAAGACAATACACTTCTTGATGGAACAGCCAAAAAAGAAGAGGAAAACTACACAAATTAAGCAAGCAAGCAAAACAGCTAATCTGAGCAGGTTAGGAAATAGGCTCACCTATCAGTAACAGATATTCGGGCTGGTAAGTCGGCAGTGTTTCGGAAAATTGTTCTACGCGTTTCAACCTCTAAACAAGGTCTTTCTCAAGACTAATACCACCTATAAAATTCTATTGAGATTTAAAATATCCAACAGCCTATAGCACATGGGAGGTGTGGCTAGGAATCGCGCCAAGTGTACTCATTAGATCAAGGGGAAAGATTTCAGTCCTTGAATCTTTTACAGCCATATTGGAAATGGGCAAAATTAAGGACAGATAACTGCTCATACCGGCAGTATGCGGTTGTATCTGATTTGGGAAAATTCAAGTACAGTCCGAATGTGAAAGATGGCTACGATAGGTGAAACTTCCAAACCTAACAGAGTTAGTTAAACTAAGCAGCCAAAGTTAGATGTAGATGCATAAAATAAAAAAGAATATATAACAGAACTTAAGCACAAATGTATATTAAAAATAAATATTTAGAAATATGAGATTATGCAGCCAAAAAATAGAAAACAGATATATACAACAACAATATATCCATCAAAAAGTGATAGGTATATATCAAAAGAGAAAGTTTAGTTCTATGTATAGATAGTCACTTGGGTTAAGATACTAAAGGAGGTATTAATTAGTAAGTTATATTGTGTATATATTTTTGTAGTTGGATGATGCAGGTTTATCAAAATGGGTTGGAAAAAATAGCTGAAGTATCAGAATACAAATAAATTTGACTAAGTCTATAGTAATCTATAACTTTTCCTATTACCTACAAACAGGAATTAGAGATGATAGCTGTTTAATCTGTAATAAAGTGTATTAGGACAGTTACTCCATCTTTGTGACTTTTATTTAAGGTTAGAGAAGGTGTGCTACCTCAAATTTAGCATTTAGACCCTTGGGATATATAGTATCCGATTCAAAACTCCATTTATACTCGGCTTTAAGCAACTTTTTTTCAAAATCTCCCCCTCTCCAATCTTTTTTGACTATTTGTAAACCCATATATTTCATCATTCTTGTATCACCATTATTTTTTTTGGTGAAATGTTTGTATAGGGGAACATCTATGTTTTTACCTTCTATTTTAAGTAGGTGTTCCCTCACTCGGTCTCATAGTAGTCAGCTAGTTTGTCCTACGTATTGCAAACCACAAGAACATTCAAGAAGATAGATGACGCCTTTATCTTTACATCTTATCATCTGACTAAGTCCGAATTTTTCTTTTGTAATAAAGGACTGAAAAAAATTCTTCTTAAGACCATGTTTGCAGGCCTTACATTTAAAGCATGGATAAAACCCTTTCAACAGATCTCCTTGAACTCCTGTTACCATATTTTCTGCTAGATTACGAGTTTTGTCGGTAAAGCTGTGCGTTGCTAACGAGCCTTTTTTTTTCAGCGCTCACTTTAAACAACGCTGTTATTACAAGTTTTCTGAATGGCTGCGTTAGCCTCAGAAAAGTGAGCGTTGAGCAAATTTAGCTCCATTTCTCACTGTAATACCAGCGTTGCTTACGGTAGCGGTAAGCTGGCTAAAACGTGCTCATGCACGATTTCCCTATAGGAAACAATGGGGCTGAGACTGCTGAAAAAAACCTAACACCTGCAAAAAAGCAGCGTCCAGCTTCTAACACAGCCCCATTGTTTCCTATGGGAAAATAAAAGTTATGTCGGCACCTAACACCCTAACATGAACCCCAAGTCTAAACACCCATAATCTTACACTTATTAACCTCTAATCTGCCGCCCCCGACATTGTCGCCACCTGCATTATACTATTAACCCATAATCTGCTGCTCCGGGCACCGCCGCCACCTACATTATACCTATGAACTCCTAATCTGCTGCTCCTAACACCGCCGCAACCTACATTTTATTTATTAACCCCTAATCTGCCACCCCCAATGTCGCCACCACCTACCTACAATTATTAACCCCTAATCTGCCAGCCCCAACGTCTCCACCACTATACTAAATTTATTAACCCCTAACACCCCCCTAACTTAAATCTAATTGAAATAAATCTAAATAAAATTACTATAATTAAATAAATTAATCCTATTTAAAACTAAATACTTACCTATAAAATAAACCCTAATATAGCTACAATATAACTAATAGTTACATTATAGCTATTTTATTATTTATTTTTATTTTACAGGCAACTTTGTATTTATTTTAACTAGGTAGAAGAGTTATTGAATAGTTAACTATTTAATAACTACCTAGCTAAAATAAATACAAAATTACCTGTAAAATAAATCCTAACCTAAGTTACAATTACTACTAACACTATTCTATAAATAAAAAAATTAACGCCTAGATTACGAGTTTTGCGTTAGCCTTAAAAAGCAGCGTTGAGAGGTCCCAACGCTGCTTTTTAACGCCCGCTGGTATTACGAGTTTGGCAGGTACAGGTGTACCGCTCACTTTTCTTCTGCGACTTTTGGCTACCGTAAATCCCCTTACGTGAATTGCGTATCCTATCTTTTTAATGGGATTTTCCTAATGCCGGTATTACAAGTCTTAGAAGAAGTGAGCGGTACACCCACACCCGTCAAGACTTCTACCGCATTTAAAAGTCAGTAGTTAAGAGTTTTATGGGCTAACTCCGGAGCATACAACTCTTAACTAAAGTGCTACAAAGTACACTAACACCCATAAACTACCTATGAACCCCTAAACCAAGCCCCCCCCACATCGCAAACACTATAATAAAAAATTTTAACCCCTAATCTGCCGACCGGACATTGCCGTCACTATAATAAATGTATTAACCCCTAAACTGTCGCACTCCCGCCTTGCAAACACTATTAAAAAAATTATTAACCCCTAATCTGCCGTCTCTAACATCGTCGCCACCTACCTACAATTATTAACCCCTAATCTGCCGCCCCCAACGTCGCTGCTACTATATTAAATGTATTAACCCCTAAACCTAAGTCTAACCCTAACACCTCCCTAACAAATCTATTTTTAATTAATCTAAATAAAATTACTATAATTAAATAAATTATTCCTATTTAAAACTAAATACTTACCTATAAAATAAACCTTAATATAGCTACAATATAACTAATAGTTACATTATAGCTATTTTAGGATTTATTTTTATTTTACAGGCAACTTTGTATTTATTTTAACTAGGTAGAATAGTTATTAAATAGTTATTAACTATTTAATAGCTACCTAGATAAAATAAATACAAATATACCTGTAAAATAAACCCTAACCTAAGTTACAATTACACCTAACACTACTCTATAATTACATTAATTACCTAAACTAAGTACCTACAATTAAATACAATTAAATTAAATAAACTAAATTACGGGAAAAAAACACTAAATTACAGAAAATAAAAAAGAAATCACAATATTTTAAACTAATTACACCTAATCAAATCTCCCTAATAAAATAAAAAAGCCCCCCAAAATAATAAAATTCCCTACCCTATACTAAATTACAAATAGCCCTTAAAAGGGCCTTTTGCAGGGCATTGCCCCAAAGTAATCAGCTCTTTTACCAGCCCTTAAAAGGGCTTTTTGTGGGGCATTGCCCCAAAGTAATCAGCTCTTTTACCTGTAAAAAAAAATACAATACCCCCCCAACATTAAAACCCACCACCCACATACCCCTACTCTAAAACCCACCCAATCCCCCCTTAAAAAAACCTAACACTAAGCCCCTGAAGATCACCCTACCTTGAGCCGTCTTCACCCAGCCGGGCCGAAGTCTTCATCCAATCTGGGCGGTGTGGCAGAAGTCTTCCTCCGATCGGGGCAGAAGAGGTCCTCCATCCGGCAGAAGTCTTCATCCAAGCGGCATCTTCTTTCTTCATGCTTCCGGAGCGGAGCGGCACCATCTTGAAGACCTCCGATGTGGAAAATCCTCCTTGACCGACGACTAGACGACGAATGACGGTTCCTTTAAATGACGTAATCTAAGATGGCGTCCCTCGAATTCCGATTGGCTGATAGGATTCTATCAGCCAATCGGAATTAAGGTAGGAAAAATCCGATTGGCTGATTCAATCAGCCAATCGGATTGACCTTGCATTCTATTGGCTGTTCCGATCAGCCAATAGAATGCAAGGTCAATCTGATTGGCTGATTGGATCAGCCAATCGGATTGAACTTCAATCCGATTGGCTGATTGAATCAGCCGATCGGATTTTTCCTACCTTAATTCCAATTGGCTGATAGAATCCTATCAGCCAATTGGAATTCGAGGGACGCCATCTTGGATGACGTCATTTAAAGAAACCGTCATTCGTCGTCTAGTCGTCGGTCAAGAAGGATGTTCCGCGTCGGAGGTATTCAAGATGGTGCTGCTCCGCTCCGGAAGGATGAAGAATGAAGATGCCACTTGGATGAAGACTTCTGCCAGATGGAGGACCTCTTCTGCCCTGATTGGATGAAGACTTCTGCCGGATGGAGGACCACATCGCCCGGATTGGATGAATATTTCGGCCCGGCTGGGTGAAGACGGCTCAAGGTAGGGTGATCTTCAGGGGGTTAGTGTTTTTTTAAGGGGGGATTGGGTGGGTTTTAGAGTAGAGGTATATGGGTGGTGGGTTTTAATGTTGGGGGGGTATTCTATTTTTTTTTACAGGTAAAAAAGCTGATTACTTTGGGGCAATGCCCCGCAAAAAGCCCATTTAAGGGCTGGTAAAAGAGTTGATTACTTTGGGGCAATGCCCCGGAAAAGGCCCTTTTAAGGGCTATTTGTAATTTAGTATAGGGTAGGGAATTTTATTATTTTTTAGGGCTTTTTTATTTTATTAGGGGGATTATATTAGGTGTAATTAGTTTAAAATATTGTAATTTCTTTTTTATTTTCTGTAATTTAGTGGTTTTTTTTTTCGTAATTTAGTTTATTTAATTTAATTGCATTTAATTGTAGGTAGTTTAGGTAATTAATTTAATTATAGAGTAGTGTTAGGTGTAATTGTAACTTAGGTTAGGGTTTATTTTACAGTTATATTTGTATTTATTTTATCTAGGTAGTTATTAAATAGTTAATAACTATTTAATAACTATTGTACCTAGTTAAAATAAATACAAAGTTGCCTGTAAAATAAAAATAAATCCTAAAATAGCTATAATGTAACTATTAGTTATATTGTAGCTATATTAGGGTTTATTTTATAGGTAAGTATTTAATTTTAAATAGGAATAATTTATTTAATTATAGTAATTTTATTTAGATTTATTTAAATAATATTTAACTTAGGGGGGTGTTAGGGTTAGACTTAGGTTTAGGGGTTAATACATTTAGTATAGTGGCGGCGACATTGGGGGCAGCAGATTAGGGGTTAATAATTGTAGGTAGATGGCGGCGACATTGGGGGTGGCAGATTAGCGGTTAATAAATATAATGTAGGTGGCGGCGGTGTTAGGGGCAGCAGATTAGGGGTTCATAGGTATAATGTAGGTGGCGGCGGTGTCCGGAGAGGCAGATTAGGGGCTATGGTATATGGGTGGTGGGTTTTAATGTTGGGGGGGTATTCTATTTTTTTTTACAGGTAAAAAAGCTGATTACTTTGGGGCAATGCCCCGCAAAAAGCCCATTTAAGGGCTGGTAAAAGAGTTGATTACTTTGGGGCAATGCCCCGGAAAAGGCCCCTTTAAGGGCTATTTGTAATTTAGTATAGGGTAGGGAATTTTATTATTTTGGAGGGCTTTTTTATTTTATTAGGGGGATTATATTAGGTGTAATTAGTTTAAAATATTGTAATTTCTTTTTTATTTTCTGTAATTTAGTGGGGTTTTTTTTTCGTAATTTAGTTTATTTAATTTAATTGCATTTAATTGTAGGTAGTTTAGGTAATTAATTTAATTATAGAGTAGTGTTAGGTGTAATTGTAACTTAGGTTAGGGTTTATTTTACAGTTATATTTGTATTTATTTTATCTAGGTAGTTATTAAATAGTTAATAACTATTTAATAACTATTGTACCTAGTTAAAATAAATACAAAGTTGCCTGTAAAATAAAAATAAATCCTAAAATAGCTATAATGTAACTATTAGTTATATTGTAGCTATATTAGGGTTTATTTTATAGGTAAGTATTTAATTTTAAATAGGAATAATTTATTTAATTATAGTAATTTTATTTAGATTTATTTAAATAATATTTAACTTAGGGGGGTGTTAGGGTTAGACTTAGGTTTAGGGGTTAATACATTTAGTATAGTGGCGGCGACATTGGGGGCAGCAGATTAGGGGTTAATAATTGTAGGTAGATGGCGGCGACATTGGGGGTGGAAGATTAGCGGTTAATAAATATAATGTAGGTGGCGGCGGTGTTAGGGGCAGCAGATTAGGGGTTCATAGGTATAATGTAGGTGGCGGCGGTGTCCGGAGAGGCAGATTAGGGGTTAATAATATAATAGAGGTGGAGAGGATGTCGGGGGGGCAGATTAGGGGTTAATAAGTGTTAGATTAGGAGTGTTTAGACTCGGGGTTCATGTTAGGGTGTTAGATGTTGACTTAGAAGGAATTTTCCCATAGGAATCAATGGGGCTGCGTTAGGAGCTGAACGCTGCTTTTTTGCAGGTGTTAGGTTTTTTTCCCAGCTGTCTCAGCCCCATTGTTTCCTATGGTCGAGATTGTGCACGAGCACGTTTTAGCCAGCTTACCGCTACCGTAAGCAACACTGGTATTACAGTGAGAAGTGGCGCTAAATTTGCTCAACGCTCACTTTTCTGAGGCTAACGCAGCCATTCAGAAAACTTGTAATACCAGCGTTGTTTAAAGTCAGCGCTGGAAAAAAAAGTCTTTACTGACAAAACTCATAATCTAGTCGTAACTAAATTAAATTAAACTTATTACAATTAAATTAAATAACTAAATTATGAAAAAACACTAAATTACAGAAAATAAAAAAGAAATTACAATTTTTTAAACTAATTACACCTAATCTAATCCCCCTAATAAAATAAAAAAGCCCCCCAAAATAATAAAATTCCCTACCCTATACTAAATTACAAATAGCCCTTAAAAGGGCCTTTTGCGGAGCATTGCCCCAAAGTAATCAGCTCTTTTACCTGTAAAAAAAAATACAATACCCCCCCAACATTACAACCCACCACCCACATACCCCTACTCTAAAACCCACCAATCCCCCTTAAAAAAACTAACACTAACCCTCTGAAGATCACCCTACCTTGAGCCGTCTTCACCCAGCTGGCATCTTCTATCTTCTTCAATCCGGAGCGGAGCGGGTCCATCTTGAAGACATCCGACGCGGAGCATCCTCTTCCATCCGACGGCGACTGAAGAATGAAGGTTCCTTTAAGTGACGTCATCCAAAATTTTTCCTACCTTAATTCCGATTGGCTGATAGGATT
Source organism: Bombina bombina (assembly GCF_027579735.1). NCBI lineage: Eukaryota > Metazoa > Chordata > Amphibia > Anura > Bombinatoridae > Bombina > Bombina bombina. The sequence goes on along the minus strand of NC_069502.1, from coordinate 678,586,398 downwards.
CTATCAGCCAATCGGAATTCAAGGGATGCCATCTTGGATGACTTCATTTAAAGGAACCGTCATTCTTCGTTAGGACTTCGATTGAAGAGAATGCTCCGTGTCGGCTGGGATGAAGATGGACCGGCTCCGTGCCGGAAGGATGAAGATAGAAGATGCAGCCTGGATAAAGACTTCTGCCGTCTGGAGGACCTCTTCTGCCCCGATCAGATCAAGACTTCTGCCCGGATTGGATGAAGACTTCGGCCCGGCTGGGTGAAGACGACTCAAGGTAGGGTGATCTTCAGGTGGTTAGTGTTAGGTTTTTTTAAGGGAGGATTGAGTGGGTTTTAGAGTAGGGGTATGTGGGTGTTCGGTTGTAATGTTGGGGGGCTATTGTATTTTTTTTTTTACAGGTAAAAGTGCTGATTACTTTGGGGCAATGCCCCGCAAAAGGCCCTTTTAAGGGCTATTTGTAATTTAGTATAGGGTAGGGAATTTTATTATTTTGGGGGGCTTTTTATTTTATTAGGGGGATTAGATTAGGTGTAATTAGTTTAAAAAATTGTAATTTATTTTTTATTTTCTGTTATTTAGTGTTTGTTTATTTCGTAATTTAGTTTATTTAATTTAATTGTAATTAGTTTAATTTAATTTAGGTATTTTTTTTATTTATAGAGTAGTGTTAAGTGTAATTGTAACTTAGGTTAGGATTTATTTTACAGGTAATTTTGTATTTATTTTAGCTAGGTAGTTATTAAATAATTAATAACTATTTAATAACTATTCTACCTAGTTAAAATAAATACAAAGTTGCCTGTAAAATAAAAATAAATCCTAAAATAGCTATAATGTAACTATTAGTTATATTGTAGCTATATTAGGGTTTATTTTATAGGTAAGTATTTAGTTTTAAATAGGATTCATTTATTTAATTATAGTAATTTTATTTATATTTATTAAAAATAGATTTAAGTTAGGGGGATGTTAGGGTTAGACTTAGGTTTAGGGGTTAATACATTTAATATAGTAGCGGCGACATTGGGGGCGGCAGATTAGGGGTTGATAATTGTAGGTAGGTGGCGGCGATGTTAGGGACGGCAGATTAGGGGTTAATAAAATTTATTATAGTGTTTGCGAGACGGGAGTGTGGCGGTTTAAGGTTTAATACATTTATTATAGTGGCGGCGGTGTCCGGTCGGCAGATTAGGGGTTAACATTTTTTATTGTAGTGTTTGCGATGTGGGGGGGGGCTCGGTTTAGGGGTTCATAGGTAGTTTATGGGTGTTAGTGTACTTTGTAGCACTTTAGTTAAGAGTTTTATGTTAAAACTCTTAACTACTGACTTTTAAATGCGGTAGAAGTCTTGACTGGTGTGGGTGTACCGCTCACTTCTTCCAAGACTTGTAATACCGGCATTAGGAAAATCCCATTAAAAAGATAGGATACGCAATTCACGTAAGGGGATTTGCGGTAGCCAAAAGTCGCGGAAGAAAAGTGAGCGGTACACCTGTACCTGTCAAACTCGTAATACCAGCGGGCATTAAAAAGCAGCGTTGGGACCTCTCAACGCTGCTTTTTAAGGCTAACGCAGAACTCGTAATCTAGGCGATTGTTTCTTAGGTTTCATGACGCTAGGTGCCAGAATCGACTTAAGACTTCGTGATTTCCTTTAGATAAAGTGTGGTCTCTCACTTATCTTTTCAGCTATGATGTTATCCTCCTTAAGGACGTCCCAGTGTCTCTGGATTATTTTTATGTTTATCTTGGGTATATTCTGTGATGAAAGGGACATCCAAAATCTCTAGGTTAGTTGATTGATCTTTAGTTTTATATATTAATAGAGACTTTCTTTCAATTTTATCAACTTCTTCCACAATGATATTGACCTCACTCATATTGTAGCCTCTCTCTTTGAAGCGTTCGAGCAGGATTTTGGACTGGTCCTGCCAGTCTTTATTATTTGAGCAGTTTTTCTTTACTCTTAGAAGTTGTCCTTTTGGTATGTTCTTAATCCACTTGTTAGGATGACAACTCTTTTGATGTAAATAATTGTTGCAATCAACTGGTTTGAAGTATGTAGAGGTGTTGATAGTACCTTTGTGTGAGTCAATCTTAAGGTCTAAAAAGGTTATTTGTTCACAAGAGTATTGATATGTGAACCTCAAGTTTGACGTACTTTGGTTCATCACATAAAGGGTATGTTGTAGATCGCTGGAACTTCCTCTCCATATCATCAAAATGTCATCTATATATCTGTGATAGAGGACCAAGTCCGCACCAGCTGGACATGAGTCCCAAAATATGGACTCCCAATGGCCCATATATAGATTGGCGTAGCTGGGTGCAAACTTGGTCCCCCTCACAGTTCCACACACTTGATTGTAAAAGGTACCATTGAAGTGGAAGTAGTTGTGCGTAAGAATATACTTGATTCCATACAGAATGAATTCTTTTTGAGCTTGAGGTATAAAGGGATCTTTATCTAGGAAATACTCAACAGCTTTTAAGTCTTCGAGCGTGGTATACAGGTGTACAGTGATGTAACCTTTACCTATCACTTTTTGATGGATATATTGTTGTATATATCTGTTTTCTATTTTTTTGCTGCATAATCTCATTAAATTTCTAAATAATTATTTCTAATATACATTTGTGCTTAAGTTCTGTTAGTCTTTTATATACTATATATTCTTTTTTATTTTATGCATCTACATCTAACTATGGCTGCTTAGTTTAACTAACTCTTAGTTAGGTTTGGAAGTTTCACCTATCGTAGCCATTTCTTCTCACATTCCGGCTGTACTTGAATTTTCCAAATCAGATACTACCGTATACTGCCGGTATGAGCGGTTATCTGTCCTTAATTTTGCCCATTTCCAATATGGCTGTAAAAGATTCAAGGACTGAAATCTTTCCCCTTGATCTAATGAGTACACTTGGCGCGATTCCTAGCCACACCTCCCAGAATATTATAGCTGGTATTAGTCTTGAGAAAGACCTCGTTTAGAGGTTGAAACGCGTAGACCAATCTTCCGAAACACTGCCGACTTACCAGCCCGAATATCTGTCATTGATAGGGGAGCCTATTTCCTAACCTGCTCAGATTGGTCGTTTTGCTTGCCCCATTTGTTCCTTTTCTTTCTTCCACAGGTTCATTTGTGCAGTTTTCCTCTTCTTTTTTGGCTGTTCCATCAAGAACTGTATTGTCTTCTCCGTTTGGATAGACAAATCTTCAACTATACAAACATTTTTAACTATTCAGTTTTTTTTACGGTTTTCACATATTTTAAAGACGTTTTTTCTATATCCGGATTTTTTCCATGACTGTATTCAGATGAGATCTCATTTGTTATTTGCTTGTCACCAATGTATATGAATTTGTATGTGTTCTTAGTTAGACATGAAAATAATCTGACTCAATAGAGAGATATTTTTTTAAACCACCGATCCACTAGAGATATTTTATTTATATATTTCTTGTAAATTGTACTGGATTGGCCAATTCACTTCTGATCACCACCAATTGTTTATATTGTTTCACTACTATTGTGCATATACTACATTTATTCAAGTAGGAGATATCTTTCTCTCCACCTGTGATTATTTTATTTTATTTTTTAAGTTTTAAAAGATTTTTTTTTTTAGATAAATTACCTTCAGGTACAAAAATAAAATAGAAATTGTGCTTGGAGCTCGCAGGCTCCTACATAAGTAAACAGATAATCCAAGCAGTTCAAACATTCAAGGTTGGTATACCTGTGATATATTTTAACACTTATGTACAACTTTTTTTTCCTTTCTATTCACTGACGGTTTACACTGCTATTATGCAACTGCTACATCTATTCAAGTAGGAGATACCTTTTTCTCCCCCTTGACAATTATTGTAACACTAATTGCCACAAGTATTTTAACGCCATGTTACTTTGTTTCTTTTACGATCCATTTTACTGTATTATTTGCAACCTAGGTTGCTACATTAATTCTAAATCACGCCTCCATCAGAATCTTTCAATTGACTGCTAATATTTTTAGTATCGCTCTTAACAAATCTTTACAAGCTACTCCTATTCACTCTGTTAATTTTATAACGGTACAAGCACCACTAATATTTTGAGCTCTATTTTATTTTCGTTATATGGCTGGCTGTTATATCAGCTCTGCAGTGTTTATTTGTTCTTAATTGTGTTTATTGTTTTATTAAACCCTTGCTGTATTTTTAAGACTCTGTTTTTTAAGATCTTTCAGTAAAAGAATTGAATACATTTATAGTGTACGCTTTTTTGAGCAATTTTTATTACTGTTCCAATCAAATACACCCAATGTGGGCATATAGGTTGAGAAGTAAAATAACCATTGCGCTCAATCCACTGCTATATATAATTTATATTGCAAAATCTCCACTAGATTGCAAGTTTTTATATTCTACACGTACTAAAGCCTTTCTGTGGCACTCCTTCTATTACCAATTTTCTCTCTTCTTGCTACAAAAGCAAGACTTGTAGCTAGAGGCTTTGAAGAGCTTAATCAGGAAGGTAATGTTAACAGAGTACTTGGATGTCATGTGGATGATTTAATTTGGGGAGGCACAACTGACTTTGCAGATACTGTGATTTCTCACTTCAAAAATACTTTTCAGGTTGGCAGAGAAAAGATTTGAAATTTCCACACACAATGAAGCTGTACAGCAGGAAAGATATAAGAGTTGACCTGACGTCATGATTGATGTTTGTTAGTTATCTTCATCAATGAAACATGCCATGGTACAAAGCCTGCATGAAGTCAATAAAATAGTGTGAACATTGAAAACTGAACATGTGAAGTTTCAGTTTTTGGAAGACCAGATAACTTAAAGAATATTCTTTTCAATGATGGATCATTGGGTTATTTACCAGATGGAGGCAAACAAGACGGGCACTTCCTCATGCTAATGGGGCAGGATAGAAAGTTTCACCACTTTGTTGACAGTCAAAGAGAATAAGGAGTGTTGTTCGCAGTAGCCTTGCTAGAGAAATTCTTGCACTAGCTGATGGAATTGATTATGCAGTATTCATTTCTACCCTATATTCAGAACTCATCACAGGTAATGTGGATGGATTGAGGTTACCCATAACCTGTGTCACAAACAATCATTCCTTAGTTGATGCAATCAGATTCATCAAAGGTAAATTGAGTGTGATGTGATCACCTATTGAGACACAGCTTGCAAATTGCTTAACTAAAAAAGGGGCATCTGCTCTGCTGCTCCTAAAAACACTTCATGATGGAATGTTGAAATTATAATTGTAAAAAAAATTGACATTGTTGTCATGTTTATGTATTAAACACATAAATATGTAGACAGCAATATTTATGTTCACAATAGTTGTTCACATGTTATGTGTTAACTTGCTGTTTCATTATTACAGTGGTTATTAAGACTGAGCATGTGTGGTACAAGAGGGGTTGACAGTTTATTCAGTTAATCGTTTTTTCTATTAGTGAATGTAAAATGGCAGCTGTCGGTAAAGAAGCTCAATAAAAAAGGAATATTCTTAAGCAATTTGTTACAACTTCTTTTATTTTAACACTATGGGGTCGAATTATCAAGCACCGAATTATCAAGCACCTTCAGGCTCGCCGGAAACAGAAATTATGAAGCAGCGGATCACTGCTCCGTAACTTGTCTGCCTGCTCTGAGGCTGCAGACAGAAATCAACCCAATCGAATACGATAGAGTTGATTGACACCCCCTGCTAGCGGCCGATTGGCCGCAAATCTGCAGGGAGCAGCATTGCACCAGCAGTTCACAAGAACTGCTGATGCAATGATAAATGCAGACAGCGTATGCATTTATTGATGTGCGGCGGACATGATATGCTACATTGTATCATGTCCGCTTGCACTATGATAAATTGGCCCCTATGAGTCACCTATGTTTACTCTTCAGCAAAAAATACTATGTGATGAAAGCAAATTTAATCAAAGAAAAATGGAATGTTGTTTATAACCCCTAAGGATCAGGAGTTTCAGAGAAAAATTTGCCCATAAGACCAGAGCAATTTTATCATTTTTGCTATCACGCCATTTAAACAGAATTAGAGTCTTGTTTTTTTTTACTTATCAAAACTGTGGGGCAAAAAAGTATTTAGTCAGCCACCAATTGTGCAAGTTCTCCCACTTAAGAAGACGAGAGAGGCCTGTAATTTTCATCATAGGTATACCTCAACTTTGAGAGACAAAATATGGAAACAAATCCAGACAATCACATAGTCTGATTTGGAAAGAATTTATTTGCATATTATGGTGGAAAATAAGTATTTGGTCAAGCAAGATTTCTGGCTCTCACAGACCTGTATCTTCTTCTTTAAGAGGCTCCTCTGTTGTTCACTCATTACTTGTATTAATGGCACCTGTTTGAACTTGTTATCAGTATAAAAGACACCTGTCCACAACCTCAAACAGTCACACTCCAAACTCCACTATGGTGAAGACCAAAGAGCTGTCGAAGGACACCAGAAACACAATTGTAGACCTGCACCAGGCTGGGAAGACTAAATCTGCATGCAATAGGCAAGCAGCTTGGTGTGAAGAAATCAACTGTGGGAGCAATAATTAGAAAATGGAAGACATACAAGACCACTGATAATCTCCCTCAATCTGGGGCTCCACGCAAGATCTCACCCTGTGGGGTCAAAATGATCACAAGAACGGTGAGCAAACATCCCAGAACCACATGGGGGGACCTAGTGAATGACCTGCAGAGAGCTGGGACCAACGTAACAAAGGCTACCATCAGTAACACACTACGCCGCCAGGGACTCAGATCCTGCAGTGCCAGACTTGTCCCCCTGCTTAAGCCAGTACATGTCCGGGCCCATCTGAAGTATGCTAGAGAGCATTTGGATGATCCAGAAGCGGATTGGGAGAATGTCATATGGTCAGATGAAACCAAAGTAGAACTGTTTGGTAGCAACACAACTCGTCGTGTTTGGAGGAGAGAGAATGCTGAGTTGCAACCAAAGAACACCATACCTACTGTGAAGCATGGGGGTGGCAACATCATGCTTTGGGGTTGTTTCTCTGCAAAGGGAACAGAATGACTGATCCGTGTACATTAAAGAATGAATGGGGCCATGTATTGTGAGATTTTGAGTGCAAACCTCTTTCCATCAGCAAGGGCATTGGAGATGAAACGTGGCTGGGTCTTTCAGCATGACAATGATCCCAAACACACTGCCCGGGCAACAAAGGAGTGGCTTTGTAAGAAGCATTTCAAGGTCCTGGAGTGGCCTAGCCAGTCTCCAGATCTCAACCCCATAGAAAACCTTTGGAGGGAGTTGAAAGTCCGTGTTGCCCAGCGACAGCCCCAAAACATCACTGCTCTAGAGGAGATCTGCATGCAGGAATGGGCCAACATACCAGCAACAGTGTGTGACAACCTTGTGAAGACTTACAGAAAACATTTGACCTCTGTCATTGCCAACAAAGGATATATAACAAAGTATTGAGATGAACTTTTAATATTGACCAAATACTTATTTTCCACCATAATTTGCAAATAAATTCTTTCCAAATCAGACAATGTGATTCTCTGGATTTGTTTCCACATTTTGTCTCTCATAGTTGAGGTATACCTATGATGAAAATTACAGGCCTCTTTAGTAAACAAGGTATTGATCTAGGCACATTTTGGTATATTTCTTGCTACCATTTTGTCGCATAATGCGATCAGATTTGTCAATAACCAAATATAGTAACTAAATTTGTTTAAAATTAACAAAGCCAACTTCAACCCCTCTGAGGAAGCGTTAGTGAAACGCTGCATCAGGGGTCTCCTCCATTTTTAACTAGCCTCACTTGTTGTTAAAAAATATAAAAAACAGTATGCTTTACATATAAATATCAGCATTAGACTTAGACGCTTCAGCGTGGGAAAGGCGCAAATGATATCTATATGAACTCCAGGCTGATTTAGTACAATAAGCAAGCTTGCTCGTTACTCTAACTGTGGTACGCTGTATACAATATTAATAACAATCTAGCTTTAGACGGATACTAAGTATCCGGCAACAGTAAGATATTGATCTCTCTTACGTTGACTTAGTTCACAGCCTAAAGTGTTGTTTCTATACTGACAGGATTCAGCACTAGCTAATACAAACGCTTCAAAGAACCAGCCAGTTAACTATTATTTATCGATTTAGCTACACTGTGACTTATATATTTGTACTCACTTTATATTTCTAGTAAATTGTTTACTAGCCCTACATTTGGGGTCACTATACAATTAAGTGATAAGTACTAGTCATACATGTACCTAACATAATAAATCACGGTATCACTTTGAAGGAAATATAGTGCATACCCTGCAGTACTATTTACATTATTCTAGGTATTACTTAATCAGTATTATAAGTAAGATTGAGACATTTAATACCATTACCAGTGTTATATAACGGAGCGGTTAGCAACCAATACAATATAAATACACCTCTGATATCAAATTGTTTAAGATTTATCAACCACATATTGGTGTCATAATCATCCACCTTAAACAGTAGATCATTTATATTTGATGTTTGCAAGTTGCTACCACCGTATGCACACAATAATTTTTGTACCTAGACATATTAGCAGCCTTAGATTGTAATAGGCCACTTAGCAAGTTTTGAGCTCAAGTACATAGTAACTATACACAGTTTTCTAAAATATGAGTATAATAATTTAGAAGCTATTAAGAGCAAAACTTGCCCAATAGGCCCTTGTGATATCTATTGCTGTTAGCTGTACTAAGATCTGTAGTAACTTCTTAGCACCAAAAGCATATGTTGAAAATTCATACAACACAGTGAGAGTGTTTTTAACTTTTCAGGGCAGCATAATCATCCACATAAAGCTGTCTTTTTAAATTATGTCAATAAAGGTTAATTTTTAACACATAGGATTTTTTGTTTTTCAAGGCACAGTAAACCTGATTCAATAACTAATAAAGATATCATATCAGTGTATATAAGCATCCTTTTTTTATTGACTAACCTGCTTCTCAAGCAAGTACAGTCATAAACTGTACTAAATTGTATCAAAAATGCTTACGCACTGCTCCTTGAGTGTTTAATAATAATTGCTGATAAACCATATATATTATATTACAAAACACTAAAGGAGAAATTCTACAATCCTATTATTATAATTCAGGTTCCAATCTTCTCTTTTTTTACAAGCCAATTAACTAATCTAATGCATCACACAAGAAAAAGATTAAGCAAAAACCCTTTTTATTTTGCCTCTGCACATCTAGTTTCGTATAACAATCTGTCCTGTGACACTGTATCAAAAGCCTTCCCAAAGCACAAGGGTATCATGTCAGTTGCTATTTATTTCCTCATAGAAACTAATTTGAAAAGTTTGACATGATCTGTTTCTCATAAATCCATGCTGACTGTCACTCATGATATGTTTTTTCATAAATATACTAATGAATATAATTCCTAAGTACCCCTCTAGTAGCTCCCAAACTACTAATGTCAGATATACTGGTCTGTAGTTTCACAGAGGAGCTTCAGTTGCTTTTTAATAGAGGCACCACATCAGCTTTACACCACTGTAATGGTGTTTTCTACTAGATGTTTCTTAGACCCGTGTAATGCGGCATATGTAAACTGATATCAAATGGCCGAGTTATGTTGTCTATTGCCTAATTTATGCTTGACTTCCCCTATTTTTTCTATATAACTATCATTTAGATCATAGTCACCTAAACTACACCCTGTGTGCCACATCCAACCCAACACATTTAAAACATAGAAGTTGATATCAATATATAGTTAACTATTGTTGATTAAAAGTAAGTCCTTTATTTCTTAAGCTAAAATTTAATTATATCATAATTTTATTTTGAGGCATTACCTTTAGCAAAAGTGTGAGCCACAGCTGATGCCACCTAATCAGCTGAGGTAAAAAGTATATTAATATAATTATAGACGAAAGGGGGAAAGACTGGCATATGTCAACAGACATAGCGGACAGTTTTAGACAATACTACGAATCACTATATAACCTGAACCAAATTCTTCCTCCCCCGACAAACACAGTTATACAAAATTACTTGGTACAATTACACTTACCCAGAATAACTGAAGAACAGAGAGACGACTTAGATGCACCCTTCACAGTTGAGGAGATTCAACTAGCGATTAAATAATTAAAAACAGGGAAATCACCAGGTTCTGATGGCTTCAGTAATAATTACTACACCACTTTTAAAGATCTCCTAATACCACACCTACTAGCATACTTTCAAAGTATAGACGAAGACCAAAATTTTTCCCACTTGCCCTGCAAGCTAATATAACTCTGATTCCAAAGCCAAATAAATCTAATACATCTATACCAAATTATAGACTGATTTCCATGTTGAACACAGATATAAAGATTTTTGCAAAAGTCATAGCCAATCTGCATCTGATGTGGTATGCTAAATCCAAAAATATTCCCTTAATCTGGCTCTCTACTGATGCTCAAAAAAGCCTTCGACAGAGTCGGATGGCCTTTTCTAGAGGCAACACTATGGGCCTTTGGATTAAGTGATAGAATATTGCATAGAATTTTCGCACTTTATAACAAACCCAGTGCAAGAATAGTCCTTAATGGAGTCTTATCACGCCCACTCCAGATAACAAACGGCACCAGACAATGCTGCCCTCTATCCCCCTTGCTTTTCACATGTCTTATTGAGGCCCTGGTGACCAAAATTAGATTAAACAAAAACATACAAGGTCTAAGAATAGAGGGGGAAGAATATAAGATGTCATTATTTGCAGATGACATCCTTTTTTCCATAACGGAACCAGCTAAATCTCCTCCCCCCCCCCCCTTATGAGAGAGTTAGATAGTGTGTGAAATACCTCTAACTTTAAAATCAATAATAACAAATCTGAAATGTTGGGAGTGGCCATTGACCACCATATGGAAGCCATAATTACCGAAATGTGTCCATTTAAATGGAGTAATGAGTCCCTGAGATACTTAGGGATACAGCTCGCTGACAATCCCAAAGCGCTATTCAAATTAAACTATGTTCCAATTAGAAACACTCTAATAAGAGATCTCTCGTCCTGGACTCGGAAAAATTTGTCCTGGTTGGGCAGGATTAATACTATTAAGATTAATGGCTTTCCACGACTGTTGTATATTATGCAAACCCTCCCTATTCAACTTCCCAATACCTACACCTCACAGATGCAGCAGTTGTTTGGTTCATTTATTTGGAATAGGCGCCCCCCCAGGATAAATAAACTTTCTATGTCACGTTCCACAGCCCAGGGAGGTTTGGGTGTCCCTGACATTGATTCCTATCAAAGGTCCATATTTCTTCAAAGAATTCTTGATTGGAGAATACACAAAGACCACAAGAGATGGATTTTACTAGAAGAAACTCTAAATTCTAATATTAACCTCCCTTCTATCTGCTGGCACCCAAAATTTCAAACTTTATATAGACAGATTAGTAATCCAATTACCCAAGAAACGTTAAAAATATGGGATAATTCTACTAAGACAAACCCGTATCTTTCTTCATGCCCAGGTCCACTAACATCAATCCTTCACAACAGTGTATTCTCTTTATCGTCATTAAATAGAAATATAGAGACCTACAATAACAATATAGAGGTCACAGTTATGCAACTTACTATCAGTAAACAGATCTGTACACAAGAACTGTTAATCGACAGGGGCCATACCTGGGCCACCAACTGGTTTTCCTACTGGAGAGTACACCACTATATCACAACTCACCAACACTATCTAAACATATCTCGCTCGCTACCCAACATCGAAAAATGATACACTTCCACGCCTCCCATTAAACATAGCCTCTCACACATTTATAATATTATCATTCAACTACCACCAGGCAACCTGCCATGCTCTATTGAGATATGGGATAGAGAACTGGAGGTGATTATTACTCCCCAGACTGCAACTAACATTTTTCACAATACAAAATCCATCTCATCTGCCTCCATCAAGGAAATAAATTACAAAATACTACAATGTTGGTATTTGACCCCCAAGAGGCTTCATAAATTGTTTCCAAAGACTAATAACAACTGTTGGCGATGTGGCCATGTAGGTAGTAACATGGGTCATATGTGGTGGTGGTGCTCTCAGATAAATACTCTGAGGCGAAATATAATTAATGAGATAGAAGGCATCTTTCAGTTTCTCCTTCCCCTGGACCCTCTAGTGTGGTTGTTAAATAAATCTATTAAACTACCCCAGGCCCATTTCAGACCCTTATTAAAAATTGTGACAAACAGCATAAAAGTTCTGGTAGCTCAAAACTGGAGATCCACCGAAGTTCCTTCCTTAAAACTATGGCGTAATAAGGTTACGGATTTGATTAAGTTGGAGGAATATGGGTCTTACTTATCAGGTAAACGAGAACAATTTATTGAGCTGCAAAATACATGGGAACAATATCTTAAAAACATAACGTTTTAGATTTCCCCTTGACCATCGTTTTGTGTAATATAGATTATAATTTATATTGGTTTAGTTCATATCTGAGTACAGTTACTGCACAATTTTTAAGGTATTACAATAATGATACTATTAAGGGCATTGAGACACTAATGTTACTGTTTGACTTATTTCTATAAAAGGTTAAAATGAGAGTCCAGAGTGCCTGCTTCCATACATGACTACTTTTAGTCATAAATTTGCTTTTTATGTAAACTACTAAAGGAATGTTACCTGTCATTTTTTTGTGTTATTGTACACTCTTGTGTATTTTGGACTCTTAATAAAAAGACTTTGTGGAAAAAAAAAGTTTATTAATATAAACATGTTGGTGATGCAAAACTGGGCAATAGGTAATGAAGGGATTATCCATCTTTTTAAACAGTAACAATTGTGGAGTAGACCGTCCCTTTAAAGGGACAGTATACACCAATTTTCATATTACTGCATGTAATAGACACTACTATAAAGAAGAATACACACAGATACTGATCACATACAGATACTAAACATGCAGTATAAAACCTTTTAAAAACATACTTAGAGGCTACCAGTTTAGCACCGCTGAAAAGGTTAGGCTGGGACACCCACTGAAATAGTCTGGAAAGCAAAAACAGCAGACACTCCCCCCTCCCCTGCATATGAAAAGACCATTTACACAAACAGGAGCAAGCTGGAGTAGGTAGACAACAGTCTACTTCTAAAACGATAGGGCTTGGTTAGGAGTCTGAAAATCAGCACAATGTTATTTAAAAATAAGAAAAACTAGGGGGGTGGAGCTAACCGTCAAGCAGGAGAGACGCACTTAGTAAGAGCTCACTCCCAACTTTTTACATTAAGAATAAAATTTAACATAAAATAAATATTGCAGCAGGTATTTGCCACATCAGACAACCTACTAGCCTTCAGGGCACATAAATAACAGAAAGAAAAAAAAGAAAAAAAAAGAAACCTAATCCAAACCTAATCTACAGTGAACCGGGACTTCCCTTACAGACCTAATGGAGCTCCTGGAAAGAAATTTGAACACTGCCGGTGAGTCCGGTAACCTACTTAATACCTCCGTTTGCCGAAATCTACTGGGCTTACCTCCGGCTGCTTACCCGGACCTACAACTCTGCTGCCCGGAGTGTCGGGGCCCCGCTCCAGTGCAGCAGCTTGGTGACACCTATTTGCCCCGGGGGGAAGCGTAACGCTGTCGGCATTTAAATCCCGCTCTCACCTTAGCTCTCGGAAGCACCCGAGATTGTTCCGGTTGTGGCTGGGTCCTGCTCGAGGTGTGCGGCAGAGCTGGGCCACTTAGAACATAAATTGGCGCGAAACCCTGCCATTTTGAGGCCTAGGAGTCTGCATCACCACTGCCTTGAATACAGCTTCCCAGCAATACGGACCTGCTCCAGCGCATACTAAGTGCTCCGAAGAAGAGACAAAAGTGAGGTAAGGAAATACATTGCTACCCTCACTAACAGTTATATTAATGTGCATCTGGTACTAGTCTAACAGTAAGGGGAGATTTATTTTAAGCCATCCATCCTGCATACAGCAATAAGATTATAGACTCTGCTGAACGCTATTGCTGATATTGACCAAGTTAAAAATTCTTTCATATACCCTGCTGATATTGGAGCAAGATTAAGAAATGCCTTTATTTTTCACAGACTTCTGAACATAAACACAGACATACTTAATTCTATGCAGAACCAACCAAAGTACCTATTCTCTGCATAGACTTGCTGAACTTACAGGCTGATTGAGATATAAGTGCAGAAATACATTGCTACCCTCACTAACAGTTATATTAATGTGCATCTGGTGCTGGTCTAACAGTAAGGGGAGATTTATTTTAAGCCATCCATCCTGTATACAGCAATAAGATTATAGACTCTGCTGAAGGCTATTGCTGATTCTGACCAAGTTAAAATTTCTTGCATATACCCTGCTGATATTGGAGCAAGTTTAAGAAATGCCTTTTATTTTTCATAGACTTTAGAACATAAACACAGACATACTTAATTCTATGCAGGACCAACCAAAGTGCCTATTCTCTGCATAGACTTGCTGAACTTACAGGCTGATTGAGATATAAGTGCAGACCTGTCTCTGGTGAGCTTTTATTTTTCTCAACATACAGCTGCTCATCTCAGCATTGCAAAGATGGACATTTAGCTCATTATCACCTTATATAAGGAACCTGGTGCAGCTTAAAGTTTTCCCACAGAATCATTGCTAAGGCTCCCAACCAAAATATTCTCACACATTCCTCTGATTGTGGACATTAAAAGCTAGGTGAAGGTGCATTTCTCTTCAGCTTATAGACCTATTCTTTCTGCTCTAAAAACAAAGCAGCAACAAAGGGACTAACTTACTTCTGGAATATTTAAGAGACTTTCCCAAGCTCGCCCTGTGAGGGCAACCTCCCCGAGGAGAAGTGTACAAAAGCTACATCACAATATTTCTAACCCTTGACGAATCGCTTCACCACTTTTCTGTCTACATAGAGTAATTAAAGCAAAGAACATGTCTCATTCTAATATGAAAAAAACCATCAATAAACATAACGAAGGTCCAAAAAGAACTGTGGCGGATCACTTCCAGAGTAAATTTCTGGTGGAAAGAGACCTATCAGACGAAGACTCTAGAGACTCCCCGTCTTTCCAAGGAGAGGAAGAGATACACCCCTCTGGAAAAAACTCTATCTACAACACAGAGAATGCTACTCTCAAAGAACTCATAAACTCTCTTTCAGCTAAAATGGACTCCCACCATACTTCCTTAAAACAGGAAATCAGAACCTCTGTTGCTGACCTTAAAAGGGAAATATCTTCACTGGGAGATAGAACTGATACTCTAGAACATAAACACGAGAACCTTGCAACGGATCATTCCAATCTTCTCGCATATTCACAGTCATTAGCAGAAAGGATTTCAGACCTTGAAGTAAAACTGGCAGACCTTGAAGATAGGTCCAGGCGCAACAACGTGCGTCTTAAAGGTATCCCTGAAAGTGTTGCAAATGCCGACCTTATCAAATATCTGGAACAGCTGTTTGCAGAGCTGGTGGGCTGCCCACAGGATCAAGAAGCAAAAATTGACAGAGTCCATAGAGCAATCCGACCAAGAAATTCAAATCAGGCACAGCCTAGGGATGTTGTTGTGAAACTACACCATTACACTTTCAAAGAAAAAATCCTTAAAGGGACAGTCAACCATAGAATTGTTATTGTTTTAAAAGATAGATAATCCCTTTATTACTCACTCCCCAGTTTTGCATAACCAACACAGTTATATTAATGTACGTTTTACCTTTGTGATTACCTTGTATCTAGGAGCCTTCTTCCAGCCCCCTGATCACATAACTGTGACTGTTTATTATCTATTGTCTTAAATTTAGCATTGTATTGTGCTAGATCTTAAATAACTTTCTGTGCCTGAACACAGTGTTATCTATATAGCCCACGTGTACTTTCTGTCTCTTTGTGTTGAAAAGAGATTTAAAAAGCATGTGATAAGAGGCAGCCCTCAAAGGCTTAGAAATTAGCATATGAGCCTACCTATGTTTAGTTTAAACTAAGAATACCAAGAGAAAAAAGCAAATTTGATGATAAAAGTAAATTGGAAAGTCGATTAAAATTACAAGTCCTATCTGAATAATGAAAGTTTAATTTATACTTGACTGTCCCTTTAAGGCTGCCTTTATGAATAAGGACCTACCAGACCCTTATAAAGATTTGCAGTTCTTCCCCGACCTATCATTCCACACGCTCTCAAAGAGAAGATCATTCCAGCCAATCACTCACTGCCTTCGCAAAAATTCTATTAAATACAGATGGGGATTTCCAGTACGGATATTCTTCCAACTTGATGGACTCTCTTACACTATATCTAACCTGAAACAAGGAATGGAGCTTCTTAACAAGCTAAACCTTCTCCAGAACTCCCAAGCTACACCTCCTATTCGTCCAGAGCTAAATACCACCCAAAAAGACTCTTCTACTGCTAGCTCCACAAATGTGAACTCCACCTCCCTGAGAATAGATGCATCAGAATGGAGCCCCAAACCTAGAAGATCTTCACCCGCTTCTAAGAAGCGGAACACTACCCAGCAAGACACGTAAATACTATTACTGCACAATGCACACCTTGCAGACTTGACAATTGATATGTACTGAGTATATGTTATCCAAACTATATAGTACATTAGAAGAAGAGAACCTTCTTAATATTTGATCCTTACTATTTTCGGGATATTCTGAATGTAAAGTTTTTCACTAATTCTATCTCCTCCTCACAGGTCTAATTTCAAGTTAATATAAAGACTGTATATTTTATATTATAGTAGTAGAAAACTGACTGCAAAGTACTAAGGTTTTAATCATTTTACCTCTAATTTAAGAGTAAAGTTTTTTCATTAATGCTATTTTTTCCATACAGGATTGATTCTACACTAATACAGAGACTATATATCTTACATTATAGTGTTAGAAAACTGACTACAAAATATTGAGGTTCTGATCATTATATCTCTAATCTAAAGGTAAAAGTTTTCTATTAATGCTATTCTTTCCATACAGGATTGAGTCTACATTATCTACTGGTATGCTATAATTGTATATTAACATAGAAATTATTAACTCTTAAAACTGGTTGTTGGGTATATAAGTGCTTTGATTAGCTATTCACCTTAACAATGTGAACTATATTTACATCTAAGACCCACCATATATCTGTCTCGCTTGGATGTTGAGTATCCACACTATAATAGGTCTTGTATTTAGGTTATTATACGAATGTGCCCTTGAGTAGGACCGTAGTAACATAGACATGATGGCCTGATGCGGCTCATAGAGTATTGATATTGAAGCCCACTGCCACATAGGCATTTAACCCTTTACATTTATGTATTCTTTCTTCAAATTGCACTATTATATGGATGATACCCAAATATTTAAGTAACTAAAATGGGTACTCCACAACTTCTACCCAAGCTCATGCTAAAAATTAGATACGTGAAGGGAGTACCAATCTATAACAAAAATCTCATGTGAATACAGTTAGAAAATATAATAGGTAAGTTGGTTGACAATGCTGCATTATTATTATAATTGACTGATTGTTGTTGCTTTATTTCCCAATAAGCTGTTTTATCTTCTCAGCTCATGTGTTTATAACTTGTTCTTTATTGTATTTCAGATCTACATTAGATGAGGTATGGATTAATGTTTATAAGGTTTTACCTTAGTTAATTATAGTTAGAACCGGAGATTAGCCGGACTTATGTTTATGAATGGTTAACTTAAAACCCGAAGTTTAATTGTCTGTTAGATTTACAAACTGGTTGCCCTGCCCCCCCCCCCCCTTATTCTAGGAGGTGACCATTGCTTTACCATTATAGCATATAATACTAAGCATTATTATATTAAAATCCCTCGCTCATAGCGGTGCTTACCCGCTGAATATCCCCCAGTACCCCCCCAAATTTATGCTTATCATTCTTTTTCCTTTTTTGACCTACAGTGCACCTAGAATCTATCAAAATAAAAACTCTGGTCCTACAAAAAAAAAAGAAGAAAAACTATACATTGTTCCAAAAAAACACTGTATGGGCTATATAAAGGGATCATCTACAAAACATTTATACAAAGAAAAATCTAGTGTATAATGTCTCTTTAAGCATTCGTATTGCTTAAAAATGTTAAATTGTTCTTGATGATGCACAATAGCAAGTCTTTTTACACAATATAAGTTTAGTAAAATATTAACTCAAATTACTTGTTATACCAGGTGCATGGTATTAAATATATTGTAAATGGTCCTTTTAACCCTATTTGTGCGATTGATCATCATCTGCACAATGCTATTAGTATGGATGAAGACCATGTGTCATTATCTTGAGCTGTGCTTTCAGAGATGATGACACTCGCTGCACTTGAGGCATTTATGAGGTGGCCAAAAAGTTTGCTGGGGGGAATCCCGGATGCCAGTGACATTATCAGCCATGAAAAGCAGGCTATGGAGGGAGAAAATGGAAGCTGGATGTTGGGAGTAAGTATGAAAACCCTCAATCTTCACTTTCCTAAGGCCAAGAAACCCCCAAGACCAGGGGCGTAACTAGCGGTGATGCGAAGGTCGCCATTGCGACCGGGCCCAGCAGGTCCCACTCACAGGGGGGCCCAAGATTTCAGGCTGTATTTTTTTTTTTTTTTTATTATTATTATTTTTTTTCCAGCCAAATAAAACTTTAATTGATGACTGATTGCAATTTCCAGGGCAGGCACTGCAGCACAATTGCACAGACAGTCACAAACACACTGTCAGTGTTTTCTTTATTTGATGTTTGTGTGACCTGCTGCCGGCTGCCCCGGAACTTTCCATTTTGGCGCGCACTGCCGCGCATAGGCTAGAGCGTCTGCCTCCTTCCTCCTGACTGACTGGATGCACAAGTATCTCAATAGTCTCGTGACTGCACGTGCAGCCTAGTCAGGAGGAGTCATCAAGTCTGGAGTGGAACTGGTCTGGCGGAGTCTGCAGGCTTGCTTAGCAGTGATTCAGTGAGTGAGACCGGAGAAGCTGTGGAGAGAGATATTCTCTAGTGGCAGGCACGGTGAGCTCAGGCTGAGGGGGGCCGGGGGGGCCACGGGGGGCATGACACCGTGTCACTGTGTCATGTTGTGTTGGCTCTGGATGGGAGAAAATCTGCTTGGCACTGCACGGGTTATATGGGGTTAATAGGTAGACGGGGGGGCTTAAAGTGTGTGACTAAATTGTTTGTGGGGGTAGAAGATAGAGATAAGAGCGACAAACAGGTGACATGTTTAATAGCTAATAGGGGATACAACTGAAAGCTTTCAGGACACTGAGGTCCCTTGTCAAGCCTTATTAGAATGCCTAAGGAAGGAACCTCAGTGTCCTGAAAGCTTGTATCCAATATAGTTATTCAATGTAGTATCACCTCTATGTCGCTCTTATTTACTTACAAAAGGATTTTACTTCTTTCAATGTCATTAATGCTTATGTAGAGCTAACAAAACAGGTCTTCAATTTTATTCTATAATGGGCAACTGATAATTGCTGGTACTAAATATAAATAACTTTCTATAAAATATATTAATATATTAAACAGTATTACTTTATGTTGATGGTGCCAACATCTACTATTGCAGTAATAATGCATGATAAGAGAAAAGCTTTCCTGAGTTCACGGTCTTACTCAGGTCTGAGGTAAAAGTACTATTGATTTATAGATGGCATTTACATACAGAGTAGGGATAGAAGGCCAGAAAGGGATATGAGGACAAAGACTTTGAGTCTAAGAGCCCCATTTATCCAAAATTTGCCAGCATAGATAAAGCTCATGCAAACCTTTCTTTTTTTATTTTAAGTATATTGTTATTTACATTACAAGGATACATTTATAATAAAGTTATGTTCATTATTTCCCACTATTTATACTACTACGCTTATGTCCATTTTTATGCCATTTTGTTTTTTGCATACCTGCTTGCATGTGTTATGAAATCCTCATAATTTTAGGATGTCAGGTATACTTGTGTATGTATATGTGTTTGTTCTGTGCTTGTGTGACTGTGTGTGTACGTAGGTGAGCATGTGTGTCTGTGTGTGCTTGAGTGTGTGTGTGTGTGTATATATATGTATGAGTAAGTGCGTGTGTGCATATGTGTGTGCTTGTGTGAGTGTGTATGTGTGCTTGTGTGAGTGTATGTGTGTCTGTCTCTTGGCTACAAAATTAGGGCAGTTCCATTTTTTTATTTATATCATGACTGACAGACTCTAAATGTTTTCTTTTTTTGTTTTGTTCTTTTTTTTTTGTTTTTTTTTAAAAAAGGAGGGATAAATAATATAATATATACTTTTTTAATGTTTTTTTTATATATATATATATATATATATATGTATGTATTGCAAGTTGGGGGGGGGCCCTTCATGAATTCTTGCACCGGGGCCCTGAGGCTTCTAGTTACGCCTCTGCCCAAGACCCACCATTTGAAGGCCAATTGCATGCTCTCTGAAACATTGTGTGTCTTTTTTGGGGTATAAAGTTTAAGGGGACATGAAACACTAAACAATTTTCTGCCATGATTCAGATATAGAGGCCGAATTATCAAGCCGTCAACTATGCTGCATTCGCCGGCACCAATACGCTCGCCTAACATCGCGGCCGCAAACCTGAATACGCTCTCCTTATTTATAAAAAAAAGCTGGCAAAAAGCCGTGCACCAAGTACGTGGACTGTTGTTAACTAACAGTCATCGATCTCGCTGCTATTTGGCTTTTTCCTAACTTTATTTATACCCTTTCACTAAACGCCGCCACTATACTAAAATGTTTAAACCCTATCCTGCCGCTCCCGGACCCCGCCGCAACTAAATAAAGTTGTTAACCCCCATCCTGCTGCTCCCAGAGCCCACTGCAACTCTATCAAAGTTATTAACCCCTATCCCTCTGCTCCCAGAGCCCACCGCAATTCTAATAAAGTTAATAACCCCTATCCCTCTGCTCCTGGAGCCCACCGCAACTCTAATAAAGTTATTAACCCCTAACCCTCTGCTCTTGGAGCACACCGCAACTCTAATAAAGTTAATAACCCCTATCCCGCCACTCCCGGACCCCTCCGCAACTAAATAAATGTAATTTTAGTATAATAGTTAGGGTAGGTTAATTAGTAGTTTAATATAGGTTAATTTTAATTCTAAAGGTAAGTTTACATTTATTATAAGATAGGGATGAGTTCATATTTAATGTA
The DNA here is from genome assembly GCF_027579735.1 of Bombina bombina. NCBI lineage: Eukaryota > Metazoa > Chordata > Amphibia > Anura > Bombinatoridae > Bombina > Bombina bombina. The sequence continues at coordinate 678,565,154 of NC_069502.1, read as the reverse complement.
AAGTTAGCGGGTTGTTAGGTTTAAGGGTTAATAGCTTAATTTAGTTTATGGCGATGTGGGGGCTGGCGGTTTAAGGGTTAATAGGTTTAGTAAGTGGTTGTGATGTAAGAGGCTAGGGGTTTAGGGGTTAATACATTTATTTAGTTGCGGAGGGGTCCGGGAGCGGCGGGATAGGGGTTAATATCTTTATTAGAGTTGCGGTGGGCTCCGGGAGCGGAGGGATAGGGGTTAATATATTTATTTGGTTGCGGCAGTGTCGGGGAGCGGCGGGATAGGGGTTAATAACATTATGTAGGTGGCAGCGATGTTGGGGCTGCAGATTAGGGGAGTTTAGACTCGGGTTTATGTTAGGGTGTTAGGTGTAAACATAATTTGTTTTCTACCATAGAAATTAATGGGATATCTAGCAGCATCGAACATAAGCTTTCCCTGCTTTCAGACTCCCATTGATACCTATGGTATCCGCGGCCTCCAGGGTGGCGGATTGAAAACCAGGTACGGTGGGTTTTGAAGTTATCTAAGAAAGCTGATACTCTGAGATTTGGGAACAGCAAGATTTTGCTGTTTCAAGACTTCTCTGCGGAGACATCCGCACGGAGAAGAACAATGGCACCTTATTGCTCACAGCTGATCAGTAGAGGTATAAAAGCCAGCTTATTTTATCCAGCTAAAATTATAGTCAAAAACAAGGGGGCTAAATTTATATTCAATGAAGTTCTAGAGGTCAAAGAATTCATGAAGACCTTAGAAACTTAATTTAATCAAAAAATAGTGAAGGATAGTAGGCAGTATGATGTCGTGGAATCTAGCTCTTTTATGTAAGATAAGTATAGTTTGTTTGGTTTTTTTATTCTTTGATAAATATTATTTGTTTTTAAGCACAGATATGTGCAGTTTTTGTATTTTACTGTTTAATGATCCACAAAGAGTTTGGAATTTGTGTCCCAGGAGAGGGCAATCGCAAGTTGTGATATATCTTGTGTTTTTTGTAAATTCCTTTTTTTTTTTTTTTTTTTTTCTTTCTCTTCCGCTGTTCCCCCCGGCGCCCGCCTTTTTATGGTCTATGCCTTATATTGTTGTATTAGTATAAGATTAGATAATGGAAGTAGGGTTTACAATTTTATCATGGAATGTGGGAGGGATTTCTTCAACGGTTTAACGCAAACTAATCATTAAAACACTAGCTAAGGAGAAACCTGATTTAGTATTTCTGCAAGAAACTAATTTGGACGGGGTAGAAGCAGCTAAGCTCAAAATAAAATGGGTTGGCGAAGTAATTTCTTCCTCTAGCCCTTATAAACAACGAGGAGTCACAGTTTTATTCCATAAAGACTTAGATTATAAAATCATTAATGTAGAGACAGACCCTGCAGCCAGATACATTTTGCTCCAAGTCACGGTTAATAGTGTAAAATATATTTTTTGTAACATTTATGCCCCTAATAAGTTTTCCTCCAAATTTTGGGAGCAGATCCAAAACAAGATATTCCCTTATCAAAGGGAAAACGTAATCATATGTGGAGATTTCAATATGACCATAAGCCCAGAATTAGCATTTTTCTTATATTCTTCAGAATTCTTATTTGAAAAACGGTCTAAGTATTTTTAAAAATTTTGCAATAAATTCAGTTTGAATGATATCTGGCGAATTCAGAATCCACAGGTTCGAGCTTTCACGTGTGAGTCTATGGCTCATAGGACCTTCTCCATGATAGATCTTTTTTTCATTTCAGAATCATTATCTGTATGTCAAGTTAAAGCCGGAATTGGTGAGTTTATGATATCTGATCATGCGATCATCTCGTTGTTTTTCACGAGATTAGAGGAGACTAAGTCTCTCAGACCTTTCTTTTGTTTCCCCCGATTCTTATATGCCAACGCCAGATTTACATCTTGGATTAAAAATACATGGCATGAATATGCGGTACTCAATGCCGAATATAGGAATAAGGTAGAGATCTATTGGGAGGCAGCCAAGGCCGTGTTACGCGGAGAAATTATTGCCTATATGAGTAAACGTTCCAAAAAGATTAAGGAGCAGGGGATTCAATTTGCTAATAATTTTAAAATGGCTTATAGGAAAGTCTATCTTGATCCTTCCCCGTTGAATTGGTCTGCATATCTGTAGTGTAGAAAGGAAAGAGAGGTGTTTTTAAAACAAAAATCTCAAGAAGAAGAGGTAAGATTGAGTTTAAGGTACAAGAGTTTTCATGGGTGTTCCGCAAAATATTTGGCGCGTATTACTAAGAATAGGAAAAAAAAAATCTTATTGCAGTTATCAAAAATGGGGATGATAGGTTTTTTAAATTGGCAGATATTAGTCAAGTATTTCATAGCTATTATCAACAATTGTATGCGACGATTGGTATCAATCAGCATAATCAAAATGTTTTTTGGTCTAAGGTCAGCATTCCTAAGATTCAAGTGGAGGAGCTGGTAATGCTGAATCAACCGGTAACTAAAGAAGAGATTAGTAACGCAATTGACAAACTTAAATTGAATAAAGCAGCAGGCCCAGATGGGCTTCCTGCTGAATTTTATAAATCCATAAAGGATGAATTGGTGCCTTTTCTGGAGGAACTATATAATAATTTTTATTTGTCCGATAATACTATTTCGGGCTGTTTTGCCGCTGCGAACATCTCACTCATACTTAAAAAAGGTAAAAACCCTGAATATCTGGCCTCTTATAGGCCGATATCAGTGCTTAACACGGACTATAAAATAATGGCTGGTATCATTGCAGCTAGGTTCAGTCAGTGTTTACAGAATTTGATTCACCCAGATCAGACAGGGTTTATGTCATCAAGAAATTCATCCAAGAATATTCGTAAGGTGATTGCTTTTTTGGACTATGCGTGAAATTCGATAGAATAGATCAGGATTCAAATAATTCGGTAACCTTTGATTCAGCTGTTTTGACTTTAGACGCAGTCAAGGCATTTGATTCTATTGTTTGGGAGCATCTATTTCGATCTCTAGAAAATTTTGGGCTTTCTGGTAATTTTATTCAATACATTCGTAAAATTTACTCAAAACCAATGTCATACTTGTTGGTAAACGGTATCCGGTCACCAGAGATAATCCTACAACGTGGCACCAGGCAAGGTTGCCCGTTATCCCCTCTCCTTTTCAATGCAGCGCTAGAACCTTTAGCAGTTCGATTTCAAGATACTTTAACCGGCATTTCACTTGGTTCATACCGCTTAAAGACCCTGCTATATGCAGATGATATCTTGTTATTTGTAGAAAACGTTCATCAAACTATTCCAGTAATTGTACAACTTCTTGCAGAGTTCAGCTCGTTTTCAGGCTATTTGGTTAATTTGGAGAAAAGCGAACTCATGTATGTGGGTAAAAGTCTTCCCTGTACAGGGATTATCCCATTTAAAGTAGTGAATGTAGTTAAATACCTGGGGTTAGAGCTGCATAGAAATCCGAAGTTATGGTACGCTGCAAATTACTCCTCTTTATTTGAAAAAATTAAATGGGACCTTCAGCTCTGGGCTTCTTATCCTTTAAAATGCAGAAAAAAGAGAGAAGATTCCACAAATAAGTGCAATCTCAAAGTCTAGTATACAAAGCACATATAGAGACGGAACCAGTAAATTCAATGCAAAAAATATATATTTTAATCTATATAGTAAGCAATAAAGTATACAAAAATATACATTCAACAATTCATTCATAATAATTCATACACACACATACATACTTCATAAAAAGGGGTACCCCAAATTGCAGCAAAAGAGCAAAATCTATCGTAGTGCACCACAAAAGTCCAGAGACTGTAGATCACAAGTAGCACAGGATGTTAAAGCCAGGCGCTAAGTAGATGCAAGTAGTTGCATTAGCAAGATGCAATAAAGCAGTAATTAGTACATTTATCCAATGGTTGCAAATGCAGACATACTTTAGATGCAAGCAGTTGCGTTAATAGCGTGCAGTGAAGCAAAATTCAGCACATTTTCTCTTAAATGCAGAAATTTTTTTGTAAAGCACAGTCTCAGCCAAACACACTGCTATGTAGGAAGTTGGTATCAAAGTAGTGTATACGTCTCATTGGTGCATACTTTCTCACAATGGACAAGAGCCACAGCAATTAAAAGGTCACTTGCAGTTCCCAAACAAATGCTTAGTAAGCACAATAAAGAGGCACAGACAGGTAATCACATACCAGCCGCATCGAGCAGCATACTTGGTTACAGAACACAGTGATCCTCATCCGTCTGTATGAAGCGTAAGTGGCAAGTGATGTTTTCCACACATGATCTTCTTGGCTTTTGCATGCAAACAATGGGCCTTCCCAGTAGCGGGCAAACAGTGTGAGGTAGCGACCTACCAACGCGTCCCTGTTCGCGTTTCGCTCCGCTCTCGTGGCCGCTCGGAGCTTCTTCCGGGTTTGACGTCACTACAGCTTACGTGTCTATTTATTGGTTGTTCTAACCACATGACTTAGAGGCTCGTTCTGTTTTCTTTGTTCCGTTAAAGTTCCTCATTGGCTACTGCTGACAACAAGCGTAGTATAGCTGACACGCCTCTGTTAGTTCAATATCGTGCCAATATGTAGTCAATTCTTAAGAACACATAAAGCCTTTTAAGCTAAGTGATTATAAAGCTGCAGAACATAAGCATAATACACCATACATACTAAAACATACATACATTAATAATGCTAACAATTTACAAAAAAAAATTCTTAGATTTTCCAAGATCAAAATCACAGGAACATATCAGTTACACGGTATAAGTAATAAATACTGAATATAGCATACAAAGTTAGTAATTGGTTATTCTTATCAAATCACGGGTGGCCAAAACCCCAGAACATCATGACGAATGCATAATAGTTGTCTTAATTTTTAATTTTAAATAAAAAAGAGACAAATTTTTCAAAGAAGGAAAAAATGTGTCTGTTCAAGAAAGAGGCAAACTCTAATTTCTCATTTAGCCCATGTGGGGATAAAGTATTTAGATAATAAATCCAGCGAGTTTCTTTTTGTAAAAGAATGGTGTCAATGTCACCACCTCTTTTACTGGCTTTCACTGTTTCAATCCCAATGAATTTCAAATCATCTGTCCTAGATTGATGGTACTGGGCAAAATGCCTCGCTATAGGACTATCAATATTAAAGTCTTTTACATCATCGCGATGTTCAGTTATTCGAGAGCGAAACTCTCTATAGGTTTTTCCTACATAAAATAAAGGGCAGGAACATGATAGCAGGTATATAACACCTGTCGTTGAACAATTTATAAAAGATTTTATTTGATAAATTTTATCGGTATTACTTGCAAAAGTTTTTGTTCTCTTTACATATTGGCAGCAAACGCAATGATTGCACGGGGAGCAACCCACAATTTTCTGAGAGTGCTTCTCTAGCCAATTAGTGTTCTTAACCTGATTAAACTCACTCCTGACCAGAAAATCCTTTAGATTTCTAGCCCTTCGTGCCGTCATCAGGGGATTTTCCCCCACATGTTCCTTTAGAGCAGGATCAAGAGAGAGTAGATGCCAATTTTTCTGTAGTATATTTTTAATCTTTCCCCAATGGGAGTTGTATCTCGTAATGTACCTAATTTTAGTAGTTGTCGTTTCTCTTACATTTTCAGTACTTTGATTTTGAAATAGAAGATCCCTTCTATTCATATTTCTTGCTCTAAAAAGAACCCTTTTTACACATCTTCTAGAGTAACCTCTAGCGTAGAATCTCTCAGCCATCTCACCAGCCTGCTTATTGAAGATCCACTCATCAGTGCAAATTCGACGTAGTCTTAGAAATTGCCCATAAGGGATATTTTTCTTTAGATTTTCAGGATAGTGACTGGATCCCAAAAGCAGGCTGTTGGATGCAGTCGGTTTCCTGTACACCTGAGTTACCACCAAATTCTCCCTTCTGCCAACAAGAAGATCCAGAAAGCTTATTTCATTTACATGATAATTGCAGGTTAGAAATATATTAAGATCATTTTGATTAAGAACAGAAACAAATTCCAACAGCTCTTGCTCAGTACCATCCCATAGAATAAGGATGTCATCCACATAGCGGATCCAGAGGGCCACATGTGCATCAACCCACTCAGAATGTTCACTAAACACAATGTTATCTTCCCACCATCCAAGAGGGAGGCAGGCGTAGGTTGGTGCACATGTGGCCCCCATGGCTGTACCGCGTTTCTGTTTGTAGTATTTTCCATTGAAGAGAAAAATATTGTTACTTAGAACAAACTCCAAAAGATCAACAACAAACTGAGTATGCTTCAAATAGCCTGGTCCCCTGGTCGTTAAATAGGACCTACAGGCCTCAATTCCAACTGAATGCGGGATCGAAGAGTATAAGGACTCAACGTCCAGGGAAACAAACAACATATTTTCAGATATAGTAATACCATCCAGTTTTTTAATCACGTCAGTGGAGTCCTGTACGAAAGTACGGAGTCCATTGACAAATGGTTTCAAAAAATAGTCAATGTATCTACTGATACCTTCAGTTGGACCGCCGATCCCAGATATAATGGGACGGCCCGGAGGTTTTTCCAAGGATTTATGTAGTTTCGGTATCCAGTAGAACACAGGAGTTACTGGTTTAGCATTATACATATACCCTTGTTCTTGACTAGTGATTAGACTAGATCTTCTCGCATCATTGAGAATGAATAACAGTTCATTGTGAGATCTCTGGAAATCATCAAAAGTAACTGATACATATTGCTCATCATCTTGAAGTTGGCGCATTGCCTCACTGATATAGTAATTTTGATCAAGAATGACCACATTTCCGCCCTTATCGTCTGGTTTTACCAATTCCTCCAAAGCTTTCCGCTCACCTTTTGATAGATTATCATTCAGTACACCAGTGAACTGAATCTGTGCAAACTGTTCAGTCACACTCTGCACAAATACCGCAATCTTTGGAATAGATGAAAAAGATGGCATGTAGGTAGATCTTTTTTTCATATCAGTATGAGGACATATCATCATTGGTTCTATAGATTGTTCAAACTCTAAAGTTTCAAGATTATGAATAGCCTCCCTATTTTCAGCACTCCTAAGATTAATAGTTGTTCGCGGAGTCATAATCTTTTTTAGGGCCAGCTTTCGTGCAAAGAGATGCAGATCTTTAGTAATTTCGAATAGATCAAGCCTGTTAGAGGGACAAAAACTAAGACCTTTTTCCAACAAGCTAATATGTTGTTGATTAAGGGGAAAAGAAGACAAATTTACAATGTTAGATTTTGTACAAAAGGGGGTTCACCTAAAAGGGATACAAGATCAGATGTTTATTGAACCTCAACCTGTTTCTTGTGATCATATAGTGACCCCTGTTCCTTCTCCCTCCCCCATCTCTTCTTTCTAGGGGGTGCCTTTGCGTGTCTCCACTTCCCCCCTCTCCTGGTCCTACCCCTAAAGGGCGTGACTCTTGAGTGGTTTCTTGATTTACATTATCCTGATCAGAATCCATATCAGAGCCATCAGTTCCAGAATCGTAATGATTTCTGCTGTTAAATCTATTGCGATAAATGTAAACTTTATTTCTCCTATAATCATCCTGATCTCTGATCAATTTACGTCTCTTTCTTAATTTAATTTCACTCTGCAGTTTTTCAATTAGTTTCTGGGTCTCCTTATTTAGCTTTTCAAAAGAGGAATCACTTTCATAATATTTCAATTTCTCATAGATAGTATCAACCTCAATCTTACAATTTTCCAATTTCTTCTCATCTTCTACAATCATTAAGGTAATTAAATCAAGTGAGCATTTTGTCAATATCTCATTCCATTTCTCAATAAATTCATTATTGGCATCTATCCCTCTTAGGTTGTGCCAGGAGATTAGTAACGCAATTGACAAACTTAAATTGAATAAAGCAGCAGGCCCAGATGGGCTTCCTGCTGAATTTTATAAATCCATAAAGGATGAATTGGTGCCTTTTCTGGAGGAACTATATAATAATTATTATTTGTCCGATAATACTATTTCGGGCTGTTTTGCCGCTGCGAACATCTCACTCATACTTAAAAAAGGTAAAAACCCTGAAGATCCGGCCTCTTATAGGCCGATATCAGTGCTTAACACAGACTATAAAATAATGGCTGGTATCATTGCAGCTAGGTTCAGTCGGTGTTTACAGAATTTTATTCACCCAGATCAGACAGGGTTTATGTCATCAAGAAATTCATCCAAGAATATTCGTAAGGTGATTGCTTTTTTGGACTATGCATGGAATTTAGATCAGGATTCAAATAATTCGGTAACCTTTGATTCAGCTGTTTTGACTTTAGACGCAGTTAAGGCGTTTGATTCTATTGTTTGGGAGCATCTATTTTGATCTCTAGAAAATTTTGGGCTTTCTGGTAATTTTATTCAATACATTCATAAAAGTTACTCAAAACCTATGTCATACTTGTTGGTAAATGGTATCCGGTCACCAGAGATAATCCTACAACGTGGCACTAGGCAAGGTTGCCCGTTATCCCCTCTCCTTTTCAATGCAGCGCTAGAACCTTTAGCAGTTCGATTTCGAGATACTTTAACCGGCATTTCACTTGGTTCATACCGCTTAAAGACCCTGCTATATATGCAGATGATATCTTGTTATTTGTAGAAAACGTTCATCAAACTATTCCAGTAATTGTACAACTTCTTGCAGAGTTCAGCTCGTTTTCGGGCTATTTGGTTAATTTGGAGAAAAGCGAACTCATGTATGTGGGTAAAAGTCTTCCCTGTACAGGGATTATCCCATTTAAAGTAGTGAATGTAGTTAAATACCTGGGGTTAGAGCTGCATAGAAATCCAAAGTTATGGTACGCTGCAAATTACTCCTCTTTATTTGAAAAAATTAAATGGGATCTTCAGCTCTGGGCTTCTTATCCTTTGTCGATTTCTGCGAAGGTAAATTTAATAAAAATGATTATTTTTCTGCGTCTTCTCTATGTTGTTCAAAATGTACCTATTTTTATATCTAATTTAGATATAAAGAAGCTACACGGCTATTTCTCCAAATTTATCTGGAAGGATAAAAAACCTAGGATAGCCTTGGCTAGACTTATGCAGAAGGGGAGTTCTGGGGGTCTGGCTCTGCCTGATGTCAAGTTGTACAACATAGTGGCTATGGTAAAATTTGCCCTAGACTGGATTACTGAAACTAATCTAATAGCGGTGGGTCAAGAAGAGGCATTCTATATACGTCCTTTTTCTTTAAAAGCTATTTTACATTGTAACCCCAGACAGCTCCCTTCTAATATATGCAGAATGATATCATTCAAAAATATTGTTATAGCTTGGTATAAGCTCTGTGGCTGGCTAGGAATAGATTCTTCTTTTTCAGATTTTCTCCCTATTCAGGGTAACCCTCAATTCATTCCAGGTATTTATCAAAAGATATTCAAATCTTGGGCAAATAAAGGTCTATTTTTAGTAAAGCAATTGATGGACGAAAATTGTCAGATATGTACAGCCGAATCTATATTCCAATCGTATGAGTTACCCAGAACTGATATGTTTGCCTATTTTCATGTTGTCAAAGCAAAGTGAAAAATACCTGGATAGGATAAGTAATTGGTTGTGTCCAGTCATTCCTGGGATTGACAATGAGAAGAATATTCAGAGCTTTAACATGTTAAATAAATGCAGGATATCTATGAGCTGGAAAGAGTAACACGTGAAGCTCTTGAATAATTTCTATTTACATCCATTTAAAGTTCAAAAGTTCTTCCCTTCTAGCTTAGGCAACTGTCCACGTTGTTCTAAGCTTAAAGCAGATCTATTCCATGTGTTTTGGTGGTGTCCCAAAATAAATCAACTATGGCTCAAAGTTTGTTTTTGGCTCAATGCTTTCTATGATTTAAATGTTTCTATCACGTTACAAGATATAGTCTTATTGCTCACCTCATTTGATAGTAGCTATCCCCGCACGACTTGTATTTTTAATACGACTATCCTTGCCGTTCGCCATCTCATTCTTAAGAATTGGAAGGCGAGCAGAGTGTCGAGTTTTTCGCTGGTTCAAAAAGAAATACAAGAACAAATTATCTTTGAATCATATCATCTACAGGACGCCTCTGAGAAGAGAATCAAAGATTTTCTCCTAGGGTGGCTTCCAATTATTAAGTCCTATCCTTTCCCGGTGCAAAGACAGATCCTCTACGAGATTCCGTACGAGATATGGTCTCTTTGAATATCTTGTAATGCCTTTCGGGCTTACTAATGCTCCGGCCACATTCCAGTTTTTCGTGAATGATGTTTTCCATGAACTTCTTGACATCTGCGTTGTGGTATACCTGGACGACATCCTTATTTACTCAAAAACTCTAGAAGATCACGTGAAGCATGTTAGCTGGGTCTTGTCAAGACTGCAAGTGCATAGACTTTACGCTAAACTTGAGAAGTGTCTTTTCCACGTTACTGAAATTGATTTCCTGGGTTACAGTATAGGACCCAATGGCATCCAAATGCAAGAAAATAAGGTAGAAGCCGTGAGAAACTGGCTACAACCCACTAACAGAAAAGAATTACAACGCTTTTTAGGTTTCAGTAATTATTACCGCAAATATATTAGGAACTTCTCCCAAAAGATAAAACCTCTTTCTAGACTCACCAGCACCTGTGTGCCATTCCGTTGGGATAAAGATGCCGATGAGGCCTTTTACAACCTGAAGACCTCATTCACTACTGCACCTATCCTACAATTTCCAGATCCTTCCCTCCAATTCGTCCTCGAGGTCGACTCTTCAGATTTTGCTCTTAGCGCTATTCTCTCCCAAAGGAAAAGTCTTACACAACCACTTCATCCAGTAGCTTTCTATTCTAAGCTACTCTCTCCAGCCGAGATTAACTACTCCATCGGAGAGAAAGAACTTCTCGCAATTAAACGTGCTTTTGACACATGGAGACATCTTCTAGAGGGCATGGTACAACCTATCATAATCTATACAGATCATCGCAACCTGGAATTCCTGCAGAAAAATAAAACTCTGTCCAGTAGACAAGTAAGATGGAGCCTGTACTTTCGCAGGTTTAACTATCTTATAGTATACAGACCTGGATCTAAAAATGGGAAGGCTGACTCTCTCTCCAGGAGAGATCCCAGACCACCAAATTCTCAAGAAGTTACTTCCATCATACCTGCAGACAAATTCTTGGGCCTGATGCCTACATTTAAAACTCAACTCCTTACTGCTCTACAGTCAGATAACCAGAGATCCCATCTACATTTGACTCAAAATGATGATTTCTACTATCACGACTCCAAGCTATATATCCCAGAATCTCTCAGGAATGACTTGATTAAACAACATCATGATCCTCCTTTGCTTGGACACCCTGGTATCAAAAGGACATTAGATCTCTTATCAAGACTTTATTGGTGGCCAAACATGTCTGACTCCGTCCATAATTATATACAACACTGTGATATCTGTATCACTTCTAAAAAGGATAGAAATAAACCTTATGGTCACCTAATACCTATGGATACCCCTGAAAGACCTTGGGCTCATATAGGTATGGACTTTATTGTTGAACTTCCTTTAAGTTCTGGATTTAATACTATTCTTGTTGTTACAGATATTCTCACAAAGATGGCTTTATTCATCCCGTATCACAAGGTACCCACATCCACGGAGACTGCTCAACTTTTCCTGAATTCTGTTATACGCTTCCATGGGATCCCGAACATCATAACAACCGACAGAGGAGCTCAATTTACTTCAAAATTCTGGAAATCCCTCGCCCAACATCTACAGACTGATCATCGACTTAGTACAGCCTTCCATCCGCAGACCAATGGTCAAACTGAAAGGTTAAACCAATGGCTTGAACAGTACATCCGCTGTTACTGCTCATACCAACAAACAGAGTGGGCCAGGTACCTATACATGGCAGAATTTGCATATAATAATAGTAGTAAAAACAGTACAACCAATTTGTCTCCATTCTTTGCGAATTACGCTTTCCACCCTAACTTCTCCATCCATGACTCAATTGTCTCAACTTCTCCCCCGGTTGATGACCTTCTACAAAAGATAGCGGAGAATTTTCATTCCTTGCGTCTAAACATCCAGAACGCACAAGCTATACAAAAGAAGTACTATGATCTCCGTAGAAGACCTTCTCCTGTCTATGCAGTAGGAGATAAAGTCTGGCTTTCAACCAAAAACATCAAAATACCTGTTCCCAGTAAAAAATTAGCTGGCTTATTTATCGGACCTTTTACAGTAAGCAATATTGTTAATGCCAATGCAGTTACTCTTGATCTGCCGTCATCGTTACCTATTCACCTCACCTGCCATGTCTCGCTCTTGAAACCGGCTTCCTCTACCTCAACGACTAAAACTATTCTTCCCCCTGATCCGGTGACCTTGGATGTTGACATATTTGAGGTCCAAGACCTATTGGACTCTAAATACTACAATGGTCAGTTGCAATACCTTGTGAGGTGGAAGGGTTTCTCACCAGATGACGAGACTTGGGAACCGCACACCCACATCAATACCCCTCGGTTGCTCTCCCGCTTCCATAGACGCTATCCACATAGGCCCAGGCATCAAGCCGAGGATCGGCTTCCTTGAAGGGGGGCTTATGTCAGGATTCCATTTCATGTTTTACTTCTCTCACTTCTCATCACATGGTTCTCTCACTTTCACATTACTTAAGGCTCCACCTGTCAGCAAACAGGTGCTTAGTTATTTTCATTAGCAGGAGTAACAACTTACACGCAGTCTCTGAGCTGCATTGATTTTCTCAAACCAACTGCTTTCACAAAGGACTGTTTGCTTGGATTACTCTGGACTACTTTCTACAAGGATTACATCCCCTGAAATATCCTGTTTGCATCCTTGGACTTACAGCTAAGTTACCTCTTAACTTTATTCCATGCATACTATTAGAGAACTTAACTGCTGAATTGTTATTGTACACTTACAGCATCACTCTTAATTTAACCGGAGCTGACAGCCGCTGCAGTTTTCTAAAATACTCTGCACACTATTTCATACAGGGGAATCACTCTCTCCTTTCTAACTTCATAATATATATGCTGCATTAAGAACAAGACACTCTGAGCTCCAACATAACAAGCTTGAACTGAAGCAGTTCTAACTATTTCAAAAATAAAAACTGTTACTTTGTTTTGCAACCACAAGTCCGGGCATGTTGCCAAATTCCTCTCTTACTCTGCAACAGCTGCTCTCAATAAACTCCACTACAAAGTAGCAGCTACAAGACAACTGAAGCTTTCTCTATGACTTGTTAAAAGTATATCTCTTGCAAAACAAGCTTACTTCTTACAAGGATTAACCCAACTCTCTCCTGCATTACATGTTTATTTAATGTAAGCATAAAAAAAAGAAGTTTTGTTTTTCTCAAGTTCTTTAATTTAGAAGCATAACTTTCTTCTATCATTTTTTCATTATTTTTCCATACTGTGCCAGTCTAACAGTATTGGAAATATTGTGCTGAGAAGGATTCATGTTGTGATAGTACTAACAGCATTGAACCTCTAACTTATTATTAATTCACCACAGGTTTACTGGTCTATGCTCACCTAAATAGCCCAAAAACCCTGGTGATACAAAACAATAATTTGATCTGCAGTTGCGTTCCACTTACATAGTTGAAATAGACTTTACACTTCAGGCATTCCACTCCTTTTATTCAAATTTATATAATATACACTCTGAGATCCCCTTAGCCCAACTTTCACAGGATACCTCACAATTTCTTCAAGATTGTCAACTCCCATCTATTACTAGTACACAATTAATGGACCTCAATTCACATATCACCCCACAAGAGGTTACACATGCAATACAAGAGTTAAAACCAGGGAAAAGCCAAGGTCCCGATGGGTTCTCAGCGAGATACTATCAAACGTTTCGAGACACCCTAGTGCCTCATTTAACGAGATTATTTAATTCCATAGCAGACGGATCACAATCTCCTTCTTCTATGTTAGAGGCGCATGTGGTAGTCATACCAAAACCAGTCAAACCAGCTACAACACCCTCAAATTTCCGCCCAATTTCATTACTAAATTTTGATATTAAATTATATGCTAAAATCCTTGCCATTCGACTGAACAAGATTATCCCAGACATTATACATACCAATCAAGTAGGTTTCACTCCCCGTAGAGAGGCCCGGGATAATACCATTAAAATATTAAATATTATAGAACATGCTACAATTAACCACATCCCTTCTATAGTCCTGTCATTAGACGCCGAAAAGGCATTTGATCGCCTTAGTTGGCCTTTTCTGATTCAGACCTTGAAGAAGTTCGGGTTTGATGACCAATTTATCCATAAGATTTTCGCACTGTACAACACTCCCATGGCTAAAATAAAACTAAATGACTCCTTGTCACCTTCTTTTTATATAAACAATGGAACCAGACAAGGGTGCCCGCTTTCTCCGACACTGTTTATTCTGGCAATGGAAGTCTTGGCAACTTACATTAGAACCACACTTTCGATCACTGGCATTACCATAGGACAAAAGGAATATAAGATTTCCTTATAAGCGGATGACGTTATACTTACACTTACAAATCTCCCCACTTTTATCCCCTCTCTACTACTTTTCCAAAAATATGGGAAGTTGTCTAACTTTCGTATTAACAACACAAAATCGGAGTTCATTAATTTAGAGACACCTCCCGAAGACTATACTGCACTCACATAAATTCAAAAACTAACCGATAGCACTCAAATATCTAGGGATAATGATCTCATCACATCTGCATGAGCTTGCCCCCCTAAATTTTGACCCTTTGAAAAGCCACATAATGGCTACCTTACACTCATGGTCCTATAAACCAATCTCCTGGTTGGGCAGGGTGAATGCCATTAAAATGGTAATACTCCCTAAAATCCTTTATGTCCTTCAAGCATTACCTATCCCCATCCCCGATTCCACCATCTATTCTTTACAGAAACTTATCAATTCATACATCTGGAATCATAAACGCCTACGGATCGCCACACAAACCTTATACCGCGCTAAACTTGAGGGTGGACTTGGAGTCCCGAATCTACTGATGTATCGTTATGCAACCTTTATGACCAGAATAGTAGATTGGTGTAGACATTCTAATCATAAGGAATGGATAGGCTTGGAACACGAACTCTCACGTAGGGGCAAGTTGGGGGGTAGATTCTGGCTTACAACAAAACGCCAACAGTGCTATCCGGAACTCCCCTATTTAGTACGAGAAACGTTTACTGTATGGGGGAAAATTTTAAGAGGACACAAAACAATCTATACACCCTGCTCTCCTCTAACACCCCTTTTAGATAATCCCACAACTCCATTCCAGCTCACATCTCATAACACCGATAACCCTAATCTTACTCAGGCCATACCCCATTACTTACTCTTACAAAACAACAAACTAAAACCTAGAGAGGAGGTAATGGAGATTATAGGACCTGCCCTGCATACTTGGCTTGCATACCACCAACTTGCGCACTATTTCTCAACACATGTGGATAGACACAACCTGACCCGACCTTTGACTCCATTTGAATCCTTATGCTACCTATCATTCCCGACAACGGGCATCCTCTCCATATCCTATAAACTACTACTGTCACAGCGCTCACTACACCCCCCATCCTACACCACCAGTTGGGAGAGGAAACTTAATGACCAACAACCATCTAAAACATGGAAAATAATTTACAAACAAATGAGCTCCTCTGCCTCTTTCTATGATTTAAATGTTTCTATCACGTTACAAGATATAGTCTTATTGCTCACCTCATTTGATAGTAGCTATCCCCGCACGACTTGTATTTTTAATACGACTATCCTTGCCGTTCGCCATCTCATTCTTAAGAATTGGAAGGCGAGCAGAGTGTCGAGTTTTTCGCTGGTTCAAAAAGAAATACAAGAACAAATTATCTTTGAATCATATCATCTACAGGACGCCTCTGAGAAGAGAATCAAAGATTTTCTCCTAGGGTGGCTTCCAATTATTAAGTCCTATCCTTTCCCGGTGCAAAGACAGATCCTCTACGAGATTCCGTACGAGATATGGTCTCTTTGAATATCTTGTAATGCCTTTCGGGCTTACTAATGCTCCGGCCACATTCCAGTTTTTCGTGAATGATGTTTTCCATGAACTTCTTGACATCTGCGTTGTGGTATACCTGGACGACATCCTTATTTACTCAAAAACTCTAGAAGATCACGTGAAGCATGTTAGCTGGGTCTTGTCAAGACTGCAAGTGCATAGACTTTACGCTAAACTTGAGAAGTGTCTTTTCCACGTTACTGAAATTGATTTCCTGGGTTACAGTATAGGACCCAATGGCATCCAAATGCAAGAAAATAAGGTAGAAGCCGTGAGAAACTGGCTACAACCCACTAACAGAAAAGAATTACAACGCTTTTTAGGTTTCAGTAATTATTACCGCAAATATATTAGGAACTTCTCCCAAAAGATAAAACCTCTTTCTAGACTCACCAGCACCTGTGTGCCATTCCGTTGGGATAAAGATGCCGATGAGGCCTTTTACAACCTGAAGACCTCATTCACTACTGCACCTATCCTACAATTTCCAGATCCTTCCCTCCAATTCGTCCTCGAGGTCGACTCTTCAGATTTTGCTCTTAGCGCTATTCTCTCCCAAAGGAAAAGTCTTACACAACCACTTCATCCAGTAGCTTTCTATTCTAAGCTACTCTCTCCAGCCGAGATTAACTACTCCATCGGAGAGAAAGAACTTCTCGCAATTAAACGTGCTTTTGACACATGGAGACATCTTCTAGAGGGCATGGTACAACCTATCATAATCTATACAGATCATCGCAACCTGGAATTCCTGCAGAAAAATAAAACTCTGTCCAGTAGACAAGTAAGATGGAGCCTGTACTTTCGCAGGTTTAACTATCTTATAGTATACAGACCTGGATCTAAAAATGGGAAGGCTGACTCTCTCTCCAGGAGAGATCCCAGACCACCAAATTCTCAAGAAGTTACTTCCATCATACCTGCAGACAAATTCTTGGGCCTGATGCCTACATTTAAAACTCAACTCCTTACTGCTCTACAGTCAGATAACCAGAGATCCCATCTACATTTGACTCAAAATGATGATTTCTACTATCACGACTCCAAGCTATATATCCCAGAATCTCTCAGGAATGACTTGATTAAACAACATCATGATCCTCCTTTGCTTGGACACCCTGGTATCAAAAGGACATTAGATCTCTTATCAAGACTTTATTGGTGGCCAAACATGTCTGACTCCGTCCATAATTATATACAACACTGTGATATCTGTATCACTTCTAAAAAGGATAGAAATAAACCTTATGGTCACCTAATACCTATGGATACCCCTGAAAGACCTTGGGCTCATATAGGTATGGACTTTATTGTTGAACTTCCTTTAAGTTCTGGATTTAATACTATTCTTGTTGTTACAGATATTCTCACAAAGATGGCTTTATTCATCCCGTATCACAAGGTACCCACATCCACGGAGACTGCTCAACTTTTCCTGAATTCTGTTATACGCTTCCATGGGATCCCGAACATCATAACAACCGACAGAGGAGCTCAATTTACTTCAAAATTCTGGAAATCCCTCGCCCAACATCTACAGACTGATCATCGACTTAGTACAGCCTTCCATCCGCAGACCAATGGTCAAACTGAAAGGTTAAACCAATGGCTTGAACAGTACATCCGCTGTTACTGCTCATACCAACAAACAGAGTGGGCCAGGTACCTATACATGGCAGAATTTGCATATAATAATAGTAGTAAAAACAGTACAACCAATTTGTCTCCATTCTTTGCGAATTACGCTTTCCACCCTAACTTCTCCATCCATGACTCAATTGTCTCAACTTCTCCCCCGGTTGATGACCTTCTACAAAAGATAGCGGAGAATTTTCATTCCTTGCGTCTAAACATCCAGAACGCACAAGCTATACAAAAGAAGTACTATGATCTCCGTAGAAGACCTTCTCCTGTCTATGCAGTAGGAGATAAAGTCTGGCTTTCAACCAAAAACATCAAAATACCTGTTCCCAGTAAAAAATTAGCTGGCTTATTTATCGGACCTTTTACAGTAAGCAATATTGTTAATGCCAATGCAGTTACTCTTGATCTGCCGTCATCGTTACCTATTCACCTCACCTGCCATGTCTCGCTCTTGAAACCGGCTTCCTCTACCTCAACGACTAAAACTATTCTTCCCCCTGATCCGGTGACCTTGGATGTTGACATATTTGAGGTCCAAGACCTATTGGACTCTAAATACTACAATGGTCAGTTGCAATACCTTGTGAGGTGGAAGGGTTTCTCACCAGATGACGAGACTTGGGAACCGCACACCCACATCAATACCCCTCGGTTGCTCTCCCGCTTCCATAGACGCTATCCACATAGGCCCAGGCATCAAGCCGAGGATCGGCTTCCTTGAAGGGGGGCTTATGTCAGGATTCCATTTCATGTTTTACTTCTCTCACTTCTCATCACATGGTTCTCTCACTTTCACATTACTTAAGGCTCCACCTGTCAGCAAACAGGTGCTTAGTTATTTTCATTAGCAGGAGTAACAACTTACACGCAGTCTCTGAGCTGCATTGATTTTCTCAAACCAACTGCTTTCACAAAGGACTGTTTGCTTGGATTACTCTGGACTACTTTCTACAAGGATTACATCCCCTGAAATATCCTGTTTGCATCCTTGGACTTACAGCTAAGTTACCTCTTAACTTTATTCCATGCATACTATTAGAGAACTTAACTGCTGAATTGTTATTGTACACTTACAGCATCACTCTTAATTTAACCGGAGCTGACAGCCGCTGCAGTTTTCTAAAATACTCTGCACACTATTTCATACAGGGGAATCACTCTCTCCTTTCTAACTTCATAATATATATGCTGCATTAAGAACAAGACACTCTGAGCTCCAACATAACAAGCTTGAACTGAAGCAGTTCTAACTATTTCAAAAATAAAAACTGTTACTTTGTTTTGCAACCACAAGTCCGGGCATGTTGCCAAATTCCTCTCTTACTCTGCAACAGCTGCTCTCAATAAACTCCACTACAAAGTAGCAGCTACAAGACAACTGAAGCTTTCTCTATGACTTGTTAAAAGTATATCTCTTGCAAAACAAGCTTACTTCTTACAAGGATTAACCCAACTCTCTCCTGCATTACATGTTTATTTAATGTAAGCATAAAAAAAAGAAGTTTTGTTTTTCTCAAGTTCTTTAATTTAGAAGCATAACTTTCTTCTATCATTTTTTCATTATTTTTCCATACTGTGCCAGTCTAACAGTATTGGAAATATTGTGCTGAGAAGGATTCATGTTGTGATAGTACTAACAGCATTGAACCTCTAACTTATTATTAATTCACCACAGGTTTACTGGTCTATGCTCACCTAAATAGCCCAAAAACCCTGGTGATACAAAACAATAATTTGATCTGCAGTTGCGTTCCACTTACATAGTTGAAATAGACTTTACACTTCAGGCATTCCACTCCTTTTATTCAAATTTATATAATATACACTCTGAGATCCCCTTAGCCCAACTTTCACAGGATACCTCACAATTTCTTCAAGATTGTCAACTCCCATCTATTACTAGTACACAATTAATGGACCTCAATTCACATATCACCCCACAAGAGGTTACACATGCAATACAAGAGTTAAAACCAGGGAAAAGCCAAGGTCCCGATGGGTTCTCAGCGAGATACTATCAAACGTTTCGAGACACCCTAGTGCCTCATTTAACGAGATTATTTAATTCCATAGCAGACGGATCACAATCTCCTTCTTCTATGTTAGAGGCGCATGTGGTAGTCATACCAAAACCAGTCAAACCAGCTACAACACCCTCAAATTTCCGCCCAATTTCATTACTAAATTTTGATATTAAATTATATGCTAAAATCCTTGCCATTCGACTGAACAAGATTATCCCAGACATTATACATACCAATCAAGTAGGTTTCACTCCCCGTAGAGAGGCCCGGGATAATACCATTAAAATATTAAATATTATAGAACATGCTACAATTAACCACATCCCTTCTATAGTCCTGTCATTAGACGCCGAAAAGGCATTTGATCGCCTTAGTTGGCCTTTTCTGATTCAGACCTTGAAGAAGTTCGGGTTTGATGACCAATTTATCCATAAGATTTTCGCACTGTACAACACTCCCATGGCTAAAATAAAACTAAATGACTCCTTGTCACCTTCTTTTTATATAAACAATGGAACCAGACAAGGGTGCCCGCTTTCTCCGACACTGTTTATTCTGGCAATGGAAGTCTTGGCAACTTACATTAGAACCACACTTTCGATCACTGGCATTACCATAGGACAAAAGGAATATAAGATTTCCTTATAAGCGGATGACGTTATACTTACACTTACAAATCTCCCCACTTTTATCCCCTCTCTACTACTTTTCCAAAAATATGGGAAGTTGTCTAACTTTCGTATTAACAACACAAAATCGGAGTTCATTAATTTAGAGACACCTCCCGAAGACTATACTGCACTCACATAAATTCAAAAACTAACCGATAGCACTCAAATATCTAGGGATAATGATCTCATCACATCTGCATGAGCTTGCCCCCCTAAATTTTGACCCTTTGAAAAGCCACATAATGGCTACCTTACACTCATGGTCCTATAAACCAATCTCCTGGTTGGGCAGGGTGAATGCCATTAAAATGGTAATACTCCCTAAAATCCTTTATGTCCTTCAAGCATTACCTATCCCCATCCCCGATTCCACCATCTATTCTTTACAGAAACTTATCAATTCATACATCTGGAATCATAAACGCCTACGGATCGCCACACAAACCTTATACCGCGCTAAACTTGAGGGTGGACTTGGAGTCCCGAATCTACTGATGTATCGTTATGCAACCTTTATGACCAGAATAGTAGATTGGTGTAGACATTCTAATCATAAGGAATGGATAGGCTTGGAACACGAACTCTCACGTAGGGGCAAGTTGGGGGGTAGATTCTGGCTTACAACAAAACGCCAACAGTGCTATCCGGAACTCCCCTATTTAGTACGAGAAACGTTTACTGTATGGG
The DNA here is from genome assembly GCF_027579735.1 of Bombina bombina. Classification (NCBI taxonomy): domain Eukaryota; kingdom Metazoa; phylum Chordata; class Amphibia; order Anura; family Bombinatoridae; genus Bombina; species Bombina bombina. The sequence goes on along the minus strand of NC_069502.1, from coordinate 678,544,051 downwards.
GGAAAATTTTAAGAGGACACAAAACAATCTATACACCCTGCTCTCCTCTAACACCCCTTTTAGATAATCCCACAACTCCATTCCAGCTCACATCTCATAACACCGATAACCCTAATCTTACTCAGGCCATACCCCATTACTTACTCTTACAAAACAACAAACTAAAACCTAGAGAGGAGGTAATGGAGATTATAGGACCTGCCCTGCATACTTGGCTTGCATACCACCAACTTGCGCACTATTTCTCAACACATGTGGATAGACACAACCTGACCCGACCTTTGACTCCATTTGAATCCTTATGCTACCTATCATTCCCGACAACGGGCATCCTCTCCATATCCTATAAACTACTACTGTCACAGCGCTCACTACACCCCCCATCCTACACCACCAGTTGGGAGAGGAAACTTAATGACCAACAACCATCTAAAACATGGAAAATAATTTACAAACAAATGAGCTCCTCTGCCTCTTCTATGAACATAGCGGAAATGAACATGAAACTCATTAGCAGATGGCATTATACCCCTGACAAACTAGGGAGATTGTTCCCAGGTTCTGCAACCGACTGCTGGGGAGGATGCACACAGCGTGGCACCTTTACCCACTTATGGTGGTCATGCCCTGTCACACAAACATACTGGTCAGATATTAGAAAAGAAATAGAGTTGGTGATAGGTACCTCTCTCCCACCCACCCCATGGATTTTTCTTTTTAACTTCATCCCTCAGATAACCTGCTCACTAAGACTTAAACTCCTTACTATAATGATCAATACGGCCAAAAGATACATCCCATACTACTGGAAACAGTCAACATTGCCAACCTTACAATTCTGGCGTGATAGAGTGTCCACTGCCATAGACTTGGAACAGTATCACTTTGCAAAACTACAGAAAACAGAGGATTTCTTGTCAATCCGCTTGCTCCGGGAAGAATATCTACACTCCTCACGGCCCACTGCTGTTGCAACTGTTCATCACTAAGATCTACCACCCTTCCCCCCTCCTTTCCTCTTAACACTCTCCATTTAGAGATACACATAACACCCTAGACCTCTTTATGAATTTATATTTGTCAACATTCATATTCTCTTCTTCCACAACCTGCACATAGATTTACACACTAATTGATACAAAGTACCTTATTGTTCTTCACAGCTGTATAGATGTTTTTGTATTTGTTATTGGTTCTGATTGTTTGAAAGTTATGTTAAGATACATCAAGTTACATATATACTGTAGAGGGATTTTCAGACTGAAGTTTTAAGCGATGTCCAATGACGAGTATTTCCATCATCTACGAACTACGAGAAGTAATTTAATCTTCTCTTGCACTCGGTTCCTTAACCGGTTTATTGTACCATTTTATTTTATTTATTTGATCAGTAATGCTTTGATATTGTATAATACAAGCTGTAACGTGATATAATAAAGTTTCTTTTGGAAGAAAAAAAAAAAAAGTAAATTGGAAAGTTGATCAAAAGTGTATGCTCTATCTGAATCATAAAAGTTTAATTGTGACTATACGGTCCCTTTAAGCATTTTGTTTTTACAAACATAATTTTAAAAAAATCTGCAGGTCTCTTATAACAGGTTGTCAATTAGAGACCCTCAAAAAAACCTTGGTTTAAAAACTATTAGTTCCCTAAAATAAAGTAACATAAAGCCCCTATATAGTACTGATCTCCTAGCATAATTAAATGTGCATTTGTTTTAGTACAGTGCAGCTCAAAGTTATATAACTATTCCCAAGGACCCTTATATTACATAAGTATTAAAGGGTCAGTAAACCTTAAAATTAATGTTATATAATTCTGCACATAGTGCAGAATTATATAACATTATTTAAGTGCTATAGTTATAAATGCCTTTTTTCCCTTTTAATATTTTAAAAATATGGCGCTTTTACAGACCCGCTCTCTGCTGCCCGGGTCTGTTTTTTTTACTCAGCGCATCGGGCCAGCTGTATAGTCACAGCCCGGCCCGACCGTGCCATAAGACTAAGTGCAGCTCGCTCCTGCTCTGTCTGACAGCAGGAGCGAGCTTCACTTAATGTTATGGCGCGGTCGGGCCGGGCTGTGACTATACAGCTGGCCCGATGCGCTGAGTAAAAAAAACAGACCCGCTCAGCAGAGAGCAGAGAACGGGTCTGTAAAAGCGCCATATTTTTAAAATATTAAAAGGGAAAAAAGGCATTTATAACTATAGCACTTAAATAATGTTATATAATTCTGCACTATGTGCAGAATTATATAACATTATTTTTAAGGTTTACTGTCCCTTTAACCCTTCTTCTTTTGACTATAAAGTTTAGAAATTAAACCTTATATACTATTGTTTGCAACCTTGTACATTCCAATTGTAATAAAAATGATATGTTCACACTATTTTTGTAGTAGTGTTCTTACATGTCCTAATATATTCATAAAACAATTGTATAGTTTGGAATCTGCTGGGTATGCTGAAAACACAATATAGGGTGTGCGTTACACCCTACAAATGACCTACAATACTGCTTAAACGTGAGCAGCATATTAAACCTTCAAAGCGGGTGTGAAATGGCTCAGCAGTTCAGGGGTTACATTTAGTTTTTAAATTAAAACACCACCTATAATGAAAATGTCAGTATCTACATGCTGGTATTTAAGTATAGAAAGATAAGATTAAGAGTTCTGATTTTTCCTGCAAGCTCAGCTCATTTGAATTGTAAATGAGCAAAAACAACCATTTCATATACAAATACATAAACAGAAAGGAACATATTCCCTGCTGGTGCAAATAATTAGAAGCACATTAATGGGAAAACATTTTTTGCAAACTTTTTTTAAGATACCTACAAATGCATGTCTATAATTGTATCCTTAATGATAAAATAGAAATGATGTTCTTTTAAGATTATGTGGTTTTGTACCTATATATTGTTACAGTTTGTTAGTTTTTGTACACTTGAAGTTAACTTTGGCCCCTAAAGAGTTATTTCCTAAGAAGAGTTAGATGTAGTGGGGATGCAGCAGTTAGGGGGCTAGCGTCACAGTGGGGTCAAGTATCATGGGATCAAGTGTAGTTGGAGAGTGACAAGGGGGGTTAGACTTAATGGGGTACAGCGGTTAGGGGGATAAGTGTGTTTGGAAGTCATGGCTGGGTTGGTATTGTTAGTCTCAGTAGGGGTGTTACAGTTAGGAGATTAGTTTTGGTTAAGGGGTTAAGTATTTGGGGGTTTAATAGTGAGAGTAAGTATCAGTAGGAAGTCCAATGATAGGTGATTCATTGCTAGGGGTTAGTCTTGGTAGGGGGTCAGTTGGTTAGGCTGTAAAATTTGGTGAAGGACACGGTTACAGGTTAAGTTTGGTGTAGGGAATGTTTAATCAGTTATGGGGTTAAGTGTGCGTGGGGATTGTGGTTAGGGTTAGATGTGGTTCAGGTTTTGGAGGTGGTGGATGGTTACATGATTAGTGGAGTTAGGTAGGGGGTTTCAGTGTTTTTTAATTGAAAGAATAATACATTAATACATACTTTACCAGATTTCATTAAAGGAACACTCAAGTCAAAATTAAACTTTCATGATTTAGAAGACCGCTGCTCCATAACTTGTCCACCTGTTCTGAGGCGGCAGACCGAAATCAACCCGATCGAATACGATAGGGTTGATTGACACCCCCTGCTAGCGGCCGCAAATCTGCAGGGGGCAGCATTGCACCAGCAGTTCACAAGAACTGCTGGTGCAATGATAAATGCAGAGAGCGTATGCTGTCGGCATTTATCGATGTGAGGAAGACATGATCCGCTATAGCGGATCATGTCTGCCTGCACAATAATAAATCGGCCCCTATGAGCTATTGCATTGTCTTTTTATCATGAATTTGTTTATTATGCAAATCTACTGTATTTACTGGTTCTTTAATTCATCCATTTGTTATTCTTTCAATCCATGTAGGAATCAGTTTATTCATTTTCATACGAATTGAAAAAAACAAAAATAAAAAAAATAGTTGAATGTTGCATTTAGAGCAAAATAATTGCTCTTTTGCCTGCTCAGTTGATAATATTCCCATGATATAGGTGTATTTCTGGGGACACTGTAAAATGACATTTTAACACAAACATAAATATGAAACAGCCATTACTATACAACAAACTTTTTTTGCAAGCTGTTTATACTAAAATAAGCAGTAAATGATTGCATCATAGGTAGGTTGATGGATGATATACCCCTCTCACAGCTTCAGTAGTAGAAGCTCTGCGAGTCTGATAAGATAACAGATGTATTAAGTACAGAAATAGAATTCAGAATAGAGAGAGAAAAAAAAACCCTGTAAATACAATTCTTATATGAGTGGAATATAGAGGTTTTCCCTAAATTAGATGAACTATGGACATACAAATTGCGTACAACCTAGCTAAAGTCAAAATTAAACGTTCATGTTTCAAATAAAGCATATAGTTTTACACACTTTTCTAATTAACTTCTATTGTCTAATTTGTGTTGTTCTTTTGGTATCCTTTGTTGAAAAGCATACCTAGGTAGGCTCAGGAGCAGCAGTGCACTACTGGGAGCTAGCTGCTGATTGGTAGCTGCACATACAGTATATGCCTCTACTGACTGACCAGATATGTTCAACTAGCTCCCAGTAGCGCATTGCTGCTCCTTCAACAAAGGATACCAAGAAAGAGAAGCAAATTTGAGAAGTAAATTAGAAAGTTGTTTAAAATTGCATTTTCTGCCTGAATCCTGAGTGTTTCAGTGGGCCAGTGTTTAAAAAAAATGGAAAAAAATCTATAATCTTTGTTGCATAAAAATTTAAATCATTTTCTTAAAGGGATAGTATAGACAAAATTAAAATTGCACGCCCTATCTGAATGATAAAAGTTTAAACAACTTTCCAATTTACTTTTATCATCAAATTTGCTTTGTTCTCTTGGTATTCTTTGTTGAAAGCTAAACCTAGGTAGGCTCAAATGCAAATGTATAAGCCCTTGGAGGCCGTCTCTTATCTGAATGCATTTTGACAATTATTCAGAACTAAAAAGCGCTAGTTCATGTGTACTAAGTAAATAAAATTGTACTCACGCCCATGGAGTTACTTATGACTCAGCACTGATTGGCTAAAATGCAAGTCTGTCAAAATAACTGAAATAAAGGGGCAGTCTGCAGAGGCTTAGATACAAGGTAATCACAGACACAGAGGTAAAACGTGTATTAATATAACAGTGTTGGTAATGCAAAATAATATCTATCTTTTTTAACAAAAACCATTCTGGAGTAGGCTGTCCCTTTAAATGGACATGAAAGTGATTAAACTTTCATGATTCAGAAAGAACTTTTAAGCAAATTTCCTTTTTTTACTTTTATTATCAAATGTAATTCATCTTTGAGTATTGTTTATTAAAGATCAAACCTAAGAAAGCTTAGGAGCATTCATGTGTTCCTTGTTTATAACAGTTTTTAAAGGGACATTCCAGTCAAAAATTAAATGCACATAGATTAATTACATCTTTGAATAGAAACATATTTACAATATACATGTATTGCCAAAAATGCTTCTAGTAAAAGTTATCACTGCTTTAGTGTTAGTATTTTTCTCTGCACGTTCATGTGAAGCATAGCTAGATATTGTCACTGCACCCACATTTTAAATAATGCAGCTGCTCAGATCATCAGTGGGGCTTGTATCATGTCAGCAATAACCAAATTGATAAATTACCAGATGGTACAAGCACCTTAGGCTCTGAGCATGTGCAGTGTATAAAATGCTGGTGCACTGTGCATACTTAAATACACCTTTGAAACAGCTATAACTTTTATTAGAAGTATTTTTGCTAATGCATTTATATTACAAAAATGCTTCTGTTCAATACCGAAATACATCCACGTGGTTTCCAATTTTGGCTGGAATATCCCTTTAACATTGTTATACCTTGTTGATCAATAGAGGGCAGCAGTAATTGCAAACTGCTCCCCTATAGTGCTCAAGACATGTGCAGGCTCTAGAGCCTATCTAAGTTAAGTATGATTTTCAACAAAGAATACCAAGAAAACAAAGTAAAATTGATTATAGACGTAAAATGTGAAGTGTTTAAAACTGCATGTACAGGTAGCCCTCAGTTTACGCCGGGGTTAGGTTCCAGAAGGAATGGTTGTAAATCGAAACCATTGTAAATTGAAACCCAGTTTATAATGTAAGTCAATGGGAAGTGAGGGAGATAGGTTCCAGGCCCCTCTCAAAATTGTCATAAGTAACACCTAATACATTATTTTTAAAGCTTTGAAATGAAGACTTTAAATGCTAAACAGCATTATAAACCTAATAAAATAATCACACAACACAGAATATATAATTAAACTAAGTTAAATGAACAAAAGCATTTGCTAAACAGCATTATAAACCTAATAAAATAATCACACAACACATACTTCACTTGCATTTTTCTGCAAACAGTTCTTTCTATGCATTCCAATCTGGACTGATTTATAGACAGGACGATCTTGTTCCTTTGAAATCTGCTCGATAGCTCATATCTGGTTAAACTGATTAATTTCAGCTTGCTTGGCTTTGCTGCAAAACAAGCGGACAGCTCCACCTACTGGCTATTTTAATAAATGCACTGCTTCTCAATGCTTTTCAATAGCAGTCACATGACTGGAAAAAAAGGTTGTTATTCTGAAACGGTGTAAATTGAACCGTTGTAAAACGAGGGCCACCTGTACTTAACCATGAAAGTTTAATTAATCCCTTTAATTCTGTGTATCACTGCATGAGCTCCTTTACCTTTAATTTGCAGTTTAGCAATCTACTAACATCAAACAAATATCTCTTTTGAATGTACTTTGGTTATGTCTTGGGCTTTCTGATTACTTGTGCGACATTTATAGTGAAACTGAAATGGCTAATTATTAGACAAGGTATAAAAAACTGTTTATTGATTCATAAATAAATAACCCGTCATATTTTTCATAATGCATATGCTTTGTGTTTATTTCCCTATCAGTCAAGCAATATGGTTAATTGGAAGATCTTTTTATAATGTGTAATTCAGTTACTGGCAAACTTGTCACAAAACAGGTCACTGAACTCTAAGCCCTCATTTTATAGGCATTTTCCAACAGCAAATAACTGTTGTCTTCACTTGGCTGGTGCACTTATCATTTCAGATGGCCATGAGATATTACAAAGACATTTTGCCTGTGATCTGTTGCCAGTGAACTTAATAATGAAAATGCTAATAAAATATATTTCTTTCATACAGATGGTGAGAGTCCATGATCCATTAGTCCTAGTAATTATTCTTCTCTACCACTAGAAGGCGGCAAAGATTCCCAAATTCCGAGAGCCTTATAAAACCCCTCCCACAAACCTCTGTATGAAGATGAAGATGTGCATTTGATTAATCAGAGAGAGGGGTTTTCAGTCTATATAGAGGCCCGGTTCCCTCAGAGTACAGTGCTTGTCAGAGGGATGTATGTGGGGTATGGTTTGTGATTCTTGTTTCACCTCATGGTAAACTTTTCATAAACCTTCCATAATTGGTTGAAGGGACTTGTATTTTGCCTTCCTTGATGGATCTACAATATACTACTATTCCTTAACCTCTGCTGATATGTTTTAGTAGTGGTTTGGTTGTCTGCTGCTTATTTGGTAGTGGGCCAGTGTCTATTGGTATGTATAATTTATTAACATTTAGACACTCTGTAACTATGTTATGGGCACTTTTTAGTTTGTATATACAGTACTGTGCAAAAGTCATAGGCCACCATAAGATTTGTTGTTTCTATAGGCTATAGTGGCAAGTATTTAGTGTGACCTCCAATTACATTTGATCAATAGCAGGAACCTGGCTCTCGTAAACCAAAATGGAATGGAACCCTAATTAATGTCATTGCTAACACCTGTATTTGTCCTACTATTTCATGTCAAAATGACTTCTGTGAAAAAGGTCTTTTACACCAGGGTTGTGCAAGACCTGCTTGAGCATTACACAAACATGTGGAATGAGTTTAATTAATTGGAAGCTTCCTAATAAGACCAACTTTCAATCACATATATCAATTCAAAATGCCAAAAGATCACAGAATTAGACAGACATAAAATCATACTTTTGCATCAGCAAGGCCACTCATAAAGAGAAATCAGCAAACAAACTGGATACTCAAGATGTGATATTCAAGCTGTTATAAAGAAAATTGAAGAAACAGGAGAGGTCAAGGACAAAAAAAACGACTGAAAGGCCAAGAAAACGTTCAAAATTTAATGAGAAGTTTCTCAGAATTTCTTCTTTGAGAGACTGGAAGAAGTCCAGCAAGGACCTGGCTCAGCATCTGGCAGCTTCATCGGGATAACAAGTTGACCCTTCTACAGTCCAAAGAAGCTTGACCAGGTATGGTCTTTGTGGAAGGGTAGCAGCCAAAAAAACACTTTATTCGGAAAGGGAAACACTGTAAAAAGTCTAAGATATGCTAAAGCTTACAAAGATTGGAATGAATATCAGTGGAAAAGAGTATTATGGAGTGACAAATCCAAGTTTGAATTTTTTCCAATTGTCTACAATATGTGAGAAAAAGAGTTGGAGAGAGATGGAAGAATGAGTGCTTGCTGCCTTCAGTGAAACATGGTGGAGGGTCTGTCGTGGTTTGGGGCTGCCTTTCTGCCAGTAGTGTTGGCAATATTGTCTAATATGATGGGATCATGAATGCTGAAAAGTACAGACAGGTTTTTATTGATCATGCCTTTACTTCTGGAAAGTGCCTGATTGGGAATGGTTTTATTTATTTCATGTAATTGGCAAGAGTCCATGAGCTAGTGACGTATGGGATATACAATCCTACCAGTAGGGCAAAGTTTCCCAAACCTCACAATGCCTATAAATACACCCCTCACCACACTCACAATTCAGTTTTACAAACTTTGCCTGCTATGGAGGTGGTGAAGTAAGTACCTAGATTTCTACGTTGATATGAGCTTCTCAGCATTTTGAAGCCCGATTCCTTTCAGAGTACAGTGAATGTCAGAGGGATGTGAAGGGAGTATCACCTATTGAATGCAATGGTTTTCCTCACGGGGATCTATTTCATAGGTTCTCTGTTATCGGTCGTAGAGATTCATCTCCTAACTCTCTTTTCAGATCGACAATATACTTTCATATTCCATTACCTCTACTAATAACCGTTTCAGTACTGGTTTGGCTATCTGCTATATGTGGATGGGTGTCTTTTGGTAAGTATGTTTTCATTTACTTAATACACTCTCAGCTTTATGTGTTTATATAGAGCTCTAAGTTTGTGCTTGATTTTTTTGTTTTTTTCTATGATAAGCACTTCTAAGCATTCTAAACCCCAATTCCTATCAGAGTACAGTGTTTTTCAGAGAGATGTGAAGAGAGTATCGCCTATTGATTTTTTATGGTTTCCCTCTTGGGCAATCTTTTCAAGGGTTCTCTGTTATCGGTCGTAGGGATTCATCTTCTACCTCCCTTTTCAGATTGACGATATACTCTTATACCATTACCTCTGCTTATAGTTTTCAGTACTAGTTTGGCTATCAGCTATATTTGGATGGGTGTCTTTCGGTAAGTATGTATCATTATTTTAAGACACTCTCAGCTATGGTTGGCACTTTATGTATTTATATGAAGTTCTAAATATATGTATTTAGTTATATTTGCCATGAGTCAGGTCTATGTGTATTTCCCTTTGCAGTCTAGCAGTTTCAGTATGGGAATCATTTTTTAGGAAGTTATTTTTTTAATATTTACTTACCTGGGGTTTAGTCTTTTTTTCCAATCTGACTTGTTTCTTTAAAATTTGCGGGCAAATTTAGGCTCGCGAGGGCGCAAAATGCTGTTATTTATTGCGTCATTCTTGATGCGAGAATTTTTTGGCGTGAATGTGCGTCTATGATGACGCAAGTTCATCATTTCCTGCGTTTTAGTTGATGCCAGGTTGTTATGACGCGAGTTGTCATTTCCGGATGTTGTTGGTGCCAAAAAAAATGTATACTTCCTTTTGCGTCGTGCATGATACTTGGTGCCAAAACATTTTTAGGGGTTTATTTTTTACCCCTTTTCCTATATGCTCCTTGCCGCCTTTATGCTCAGAGGGATATGCTATTTGCTTTTTTGCCTATTTAGCATTTGCATTTTTCCCATTCTTAAAATTGCTGTATGAGGAAATAAGATATTTTTTTGTTTAAATTTTATTTTTTCTTTTACATTTTACAAGATGTCTCAATCTGATCCTGTCTCAGAAGCTGCTGTAGGAACCATGCTGCATGAACACAGTTCTACCAAAGCTAAGTGTATCTGTTGTAAGCTAGCAGAGACTATATCTCCGGCTGTAGTATGTAACAGTTGTCATAATAAGCTTTTGCATGCAGAAAATGTTTCTATTAGTACTAGTACAGTATCTGTTGTTCCTTCAACATCTAATGTACATGATATCCCTGTTAATATGAAAAAATATATTGCTGATGCGATACAGAAGGCCATGTCTGCTATTCCGCCTTCTAATAAATGTAAAAGGTCTTTTAAAACTTCTCATATTACTGATGAATTGTGTAATGACCGACAACATACTGATATATCTACTTCTGGTGCAGATCTCTCTGACTCAGAAGATCCTGCTTCAGATATTGACATTGATAAATCAACTTATCTTTTTAAGATTGAGTACATTTGTTCTTTGTTGAAAGAAGTATTGATTACTTTGGATATTGAGGAGTCTGGTCCTCTTAATAACAAATCCAGTAAACGTTTAAATTCTGTTTATAAACCTCCTGCGATTACTCCTGAGGTTTTTCCTGTTCTTGATGCTATTTCTGATGTGATTGCTAAGGAATGGTCTAAGCCTGGTGCTTCTTTTGTTCCTTCTTCTAGGTTTAAAAGGTTGTACCCATTGCCAGTGGCTAATTTAGAGTTTTGGGGAAAAGTCCCTAAGGTTGATGGGGCTATTTCTACTCTTGCCAAGCGTACTACTATTCCAATGGAAGATAGTACTTCTTTTAAGGATCCTTTAGATAGGAAAATTTAATCTTATCTTAGGAAATCTTATTTACATTCTGGCTATATTCTCAGGCCTGCCATTAGTATGGCTGATGTTGTGGCTGCATCAATCTTTTGGTTGGATAGCTTAGCACAACGGGGAAAAGATTCTGATTTGTCTAGCATTGTTCGTTTGTTTCAATATGCTAATCATTTTCTCTGTGATGCTATTTTTTATATCATTAAGATTGATGTGAAAAACATTTCTTTGGCTATTTTAGCTAGAAGAGCTTTATGGCTCAAGTCATGGAATACTGACATGGTATCAAAATCTAGGTTACTATCTCTATCATTCCAGAGTAATAATTTGTTTGGTTCTCAGTTGTATTCTATTATTTCCACTATTACTGGGGGGAAGGGAGTTTTTTTGCCCAAAGATAAAAAATCTAAGGGTAAAACTAGAGCTTCTAATCGGTTTTGTTCCTTTCATCAGAATAGAGAACAGAAAACCACTCCTTCCCCTAAGTACTCTGGCTCCAATTGGAAGCCATCTTCGAGTTGGAATAAATCCAAGCCTTTTAAGAAACCAAAGCCAGCCGCCAAAACTGCATGGAGGTGTGGCCCTCAATTCAGTTCTACCGGTGGGGGGCAGATTGAAATTATTTCAAGACGTTTGGGCAGCTTCCGTTCAGAATCATTGGATTCAGAATATTGTCTTTCAAGGGTATCGAATAGGTTTCAGAATAAGAACTCCTGTGAAGAGGTTTTTTCTCTCTCACGTTCCAACAAATCCTGTGAAAGCTCAGGCTTTTCTGAAATGTGTTTCAGATCTGGAGCTTTCAGGGGTAATTGTACCAGTTCCACTTCTGGAACAGGGTTTGGATTTTTATTCACATCTATTTCTTGTCCGAAAGAAGGAAAATGTATTCAGACCAGTTCTAGATCTGAAATTTTTGAATCTTTTTGTAAGGGTCCCAACTTTCAAGATGGTGACTATAACTATTCTGTCTTTTGTTCAGCAAGGTCATTATATCTCTTGCCAATTACATGAAAGAAAACATAATTTATGTAAGAACTTACCTGATAAATTAATTTCTTTCATATTGACAAGAGTCCATGAGGCCCACCCTTTTTATGGTGAATATGATTTTTGTATAAAAGCACAATTATATTTCCAGTTCCTCTTTTTGCATGCTTTTTTACTCCTTATTTTATCACCCCACTACTTGGCTATTCGTTAAACTGAATTGTGGGTGTGGTGAGGGGTGTATTTATAGGCATTTTGAGGTTTGGGAAACTTTGCCTCTCCTGGTAGGATTGTATATCTCAAACGTCACAAGCTCATGGACTCTTGCCAATATGAAATAAATTAATTTATCAGGTAAGTTCTTATATAAATTATGTTTTTTTTAGCATGATAATGATCCCAAACACACTGCTAATGCAGTGAAATCATATTTGGAGAGAAAAACAACTGAAAACACTGAAAGTCATGGCCTGGCCTCCACAGAGTCCAGACCTGAATGTTATAGAGGCAGTTTGGGATCACCTGGACAGATAAGGAAATAAAAGACAACTTAAATCTAAAGAGGAACTCTGGGAAATGCTGAAAGAAGCCTGGTATAATATACCAGAAGATTACTTCAGAAAACTTCAGGACAGTCTCCCTACAAGAGTTTAAGATGTGCTTAGTGCCAAGGGAGGTCACACTAAATACTGACTTTTGCCTGAAGAACCCATTTTGTTCTGAAAATTGTGTGGGGGGGGGTTGTTTTTTTCTGTACATATTTCCTGTATTTTCTGCTTGTATCTTTATAAAGAGAAAGAAAAATAAATATGAATGGTCATTAAAACTTTGCTAAAACAACAAATCTAATGGTGGTCTAAGACTTTTGCACAGTACTTTAAATATATATATATATATATATATATATATATATATATATATATATATATATATATTTTAAATATATATCTTTTATTGAGATTCTTGGTATACAAACAGTGTAGTATAAGAACATGACCAGCAATCTACATGTAAATTTGACCTTGTCACACTGCTATGTTACATAGAAAAATCAATGTCATACTTGACCCCCATACTAGGCACTTTCGTTCCGCTTAAGTAAAACACATGACACAAGGAGGTGGGGTTACAAAGGCCGCAGCTTGCTTTATTGAACACCATAAATAATATATCATAACCTTACCAAATAATCAATTAAACATTTCCATAAAAACCCCAGGGTGCCTGCCCATCCACAACGTGTGCCGATCTTACCACTAAGAAGGGCACGCCCCATTGTATAAAATTCTCCCCTGCCAATCAAACAGGAGGTACCAACAATCCACTCTGATCCAAACCACCACCAAATAGGCAAGCACCCCCCGCCACTACCCAAGCTGCGACATACAGATCCACCACATAGCAAAAAGGGGGAGGGAGGGAGCTTCTTCCTGCCCATCCTGGTTACCATCCGATGCTCCCGGTCCGACAATAAATAAAAATTGTAAATTACAGGGTCATCAATATTGAGAATCTCTCGCCTAGATTACGAGTCTTGCGTTAGCCTTAAAAAGCAGCGTTGAGAGGTCCCAACGCTGCTTTTTAACGCCCGCTGGTATTACGAGTCTGGCAGGTACAGGCTCACTGCTCACTTTTCTTCCGCGACTCGAGCTTACCGCAAATCCCCTTAGGTCAATTGCATATCCTATCTTTTTAATGGGATTTGCCTAACACTGGTATTACGAGTCTTGGAAGAAGTGAGCGGTAGACCCTTTCCTATCAAGACTTCTACCGCATTTAAAAGTCAGTAGTTAAGAGTTTATGGGCTAACACCGGAACATAAAGCTTTTAACTAAAGTGCTAAAAGTACACTAACACCCATAAACTACCTATTAACCCCTAAACCAAGCCCCCCCACATTGGAAACACTTTAATAAATATATTAACCCCTAATCTGCCGACCGGACATCGCCGCCACTTTAATAAATATATTAACCCCTAAACCACCGCTCTCCCATCTCGCAAACACTAGTTAAATTTTATTAACCCCTAATCTGCCGTCGCTAACATTGCCGACACCTACTTACATTTATTAACCCCTAATCTGTCACCCCCAATGTCGTCGCTACTATATTAAAGGTATTAACCCCTAAACCTAAATATAACCCTAACCCCCCCAACTTAAATATAATTTAAAACAATCTAAATAAAATTACTACAATTAAATAAATTAATCCTATTTAAAACTAAATACTTACCTATAAAATAAACCCTAAGCTAGCTACAATATAACTAATAGTTACATTGTAGCTATCTTAGGATTTATATTTATTTTACAGGCAACTTTGTATTTATTTTAACTAGGTAGAATAGTTATTAAATAGTTAATAACTATTTAATAACTTCCTAGTTAAAATAAAGACAAATATACCTGTAAAATAAATCCTAACCTAAGTTACAATTACACCTAACACTACACTATAATTAAACTAATTACCTAAACTACCTACAATTAAATACAATTAAATTAAATAAACTAAATTACGAAAAAAAAAACACTAAATTACAGAAAAAAAAAGAATTACAAGAATTTTAAACTAATTACACCTAATCTAATCCCCCTAATAAAATAAAAAAGCCCCCCAAAATAATAAAATTCCCTACCCTATACTAAATTACAAATAGCCCTTAAAAGGGCCTTTTGCGGGGCATTGCCCCAAAGTAATCAGCTCTTTTACCTGTAAAAAAAATACAATACCCCCCCAACATTAAAACCCACCACCCACACACCCAACCCTACTCTAAAACCCACCCAATCCGACCTTAAAAATCCTAACACTACCCCCCTGAAGATCTCCCTACCCTGAGCCATCTTCACTCAGCCGGGCACAAGTGGACCTCCAGAGGGGCAGAAGTCTTCATCCGATCCGGGCAGAAGAGGTCCTCCAAGCGACAGAAGTCTTCATCCATCCGGAGCGGATACATCTTCAATCCAGCCGACGCGGAGCCATCCTCTTCCATCGACGTCCTAACGAAGAATAAAGGTTCCTTTAAATGACATCATCCAAGATGGCGTCCCTTGAATTCCGATTGGCTGATAGGATTCTATCAGCCAATCGGAACTAAAGTAGGAAAAATCCTATTGGCTGATCCAATCAGCCAATAGGATTGAAGTTCAATCCTATTGGCTGATTGGATCAGCCAATAGGATTGAGCTTGCATTCTATTGGCTTTTCCAATCAGCCAATAGAATGCGAGCTCAATCCTATTGGCTGATCCAATCAGCCAATAGGATTTTGCCTACCTTAATTCCGATTGGCTGATAGAATCCTATCCTAATCAGCCAAACAGATTGAGCTCGCATTCTATTGGCTGATCGGAACAGCCAATAGAATGCAAGCTCAATCTGATTGGTTGATTGGATCAGCCAATCCGATTGAACTTGAATCTGATTGGCTGATTCAATCAGCCAATCAGATTTTTCCTACCTTAATTCCGATTGGCTGATAGAATCCTATCAGCCAATCGGAATTCGAGGGACGCCATCTTGGATGACGTCATTTAAAGGAACCTTCATTCGGACTTAGGACGTCGTTAGAAGAGGATGGATCCGCGTCGGCTGCTTCAAGATGGTCCCGCTCTGCGCCGGATGGAAGAAGATAGAAGATGCCACCTGGATGAAGATGTCTACCGGTCCAGATGCCCTCTTTTTGCCAGATAGGATGAAGACTTCGGACCCTCTTCTGGACGGATCGGTGATACCCGGCGTGGTGAAGATAAGGTAGGAAGATCTTCAGGGGCTTAGTGTTAGGTTTTTTAAGGGGGATTTGGGTTAGATTAGGGGTATGTGGGTGGTGGGTTGTAATGTTGGGGGGGGGTATTGTATGTTTTTTTACAGGCAAAAGAGCAGAATTCTTTGGAGCATGCCCGCAAAAGGCCCTTTTAAGGGCTGGTAAGGTAAAAGATCTGTAAATTTTTTATTTTAGAATAGGGTAGGGCATTTTTTTATTTTGGGGGCTTTGTTATTTTTTTAGGGGGCTTAGAGTAGGTGTAATTAGTTTAAAATTCTTGTAATCTTTTTTTATTTTTTGTAATTTAGTGTTTGTTTTTTTTGTAATTTAGTGGGTTTTTTTGTAATTTAGTTTAGTTGATTTAATTGTAGATAATTGTAGATAGTTTATTTAATTAATTTATTGATAGTGTAGTGTTAGGTTTAATTGTAACTTAGGTTAGGATTTATTTTACAGGTAATTTTGTAATTATTTTAACTAGGTAACTATTAAATAGTTATTAACTATTTAATAGCTATTGTACCTGGTTAAAATAAATACAAAGTTGCCTGTAAAATAAATATAAATCCTAAAATAGCTACAATATAATTATTATTTATATTGTAGCTATATTAGGGTTTATTTTACAGGTAAGTATTTAGCTTTAAATAGGATCAATTTATTTTATAAGAAATAATTTACTTCGTTAGATTAAAATTATATTTAACTTAGGGGGGTGTTAGGGTTAGGGTTAGACTTAGCTTTAGGGGTTAATACATTTATTATAGTAGCGGCGAGGTCCGGTCGGCAGATTAGGGGTTAATACTTGAAGTTAGGTGTCGGCGATGTTAGGGAGGGCAGATTAGGGGTTAATACTATTTATTATAGGGGTTTTGAGGCGGGAGTGAGGCGGATTAGGGGTTATGTGGGGGGGCCTCGGTTTAGGGGTACATAGGTAGTTTAGGGGTGTTAGTGTACTTTAGAGCACAGTAGTTAAGAGCTTTATGAACCGGCGTTAGCCCAGAAAGCTCTTAACTCCTGGCTTTTTTCTGCGGCTGGAGTCTTGTCGTTAGATTTCTAACGCTCACTTCAGCCAAGACTCTAAATACCGGCGTTAGAAAGATCCCATTGAAAAGATAGGATACGCAATTGACGTAAGGGGATCTGCGGTATGGAAAAGTCGCGGCTGGAAAGTGAGCGTTAGACCTTTACCTACAAGGGTATGGGTATGTGTATGCAATATACCTCCTAAATTGTCAACTATGTAATATTCAATACGTAGGTCTAACTACATGGGAAGTGAGAACCAGAATCCGCGAACATGTTAGGGACATTAAACAGGGTGAACTAACAACCCCCATGATACAACACTTCAAATTGCAGCATAACAAGAGTCCTAAATCACTTGTTTGGACTGTGATTGAAGTGGTCAAAAAGGATGCCAGGGGAGGGGATAGAGAGACCCTACTTTCTAAGAGGGAGGTCTTTTGGATCCACAGGCTTAGCACTAGGGTGCCCTGTGGATTCAATTCTGAATTTGACCTCATAAACCACTGGCGTTAATAATAACAATATTAACAGTAATAGACCACCAACATAGTCTAAGATAGGTACACTCTCTTTAGTATCTTTTCTCACAGTAAGGTCACTATTGCCCATTGCAGCTTTAGGTAGAGTTTTAGTTGGAATAGGCTACTTTAGGTAGAGTACAAGCTGTAATCATTTAAGATTTTACATTAAACAAATTGTTAGGACCCACTTTTGTATATAGTGGGAGCTAGCTGAGCTCGGCCGCAACACAAAATTTGCAATGTTATATATACAGATTAAATAGGGTGAATTGTTTATCCAGGTTTATTGCCCATAGTGGAATCATGTGTATATATATAGGTCCCTATTAGGCATTGGTTAGGATACAATTTATGTGTATATATAGGTTCATTGTTTATAATGAAGGGTGATTGAATCAAATTTTAGATTTAAATCAAGTTAATGTATGCAGTAATGAATAAGTGGATACATAGTCTTTATTTTCGTTTAGGCTATGGTCAATCCTCCACTTGCCATAAAATTAGATTAGATAAGATATACATGCATAGGTTGAGTATATACATGCATATTTGTTCATACAATTGAATCGCAGGTAGCAATATCTATGGCTAGGCTTATTCATATACATACACTCAATTTCTCTTTGCCCAATTTGTCGTATTAAAAAGAGAGAAAAAATAGGAAACACTTTCAATTATATAATATAAATATGGTGGTTTTGTAACTAATAATGTTCCCTCATTTCTTTTTTAGAAAGGCACATATACGTGTTATTACACAGGTGTGGTATTGGAGGTCACATGGTTTGTTTTTAACCTATTAGCACTTGTTAAAGTGTATTTAAGAGGTGTGTAGACAGGTACCCACTAGCTACGACTACGGCATACAGCCGAAACGCATCAGCCAAGGGGTACGTGACCATCCACACCAGATGTCTTTCAGATCCGGTTTCTGTTATACCGGGTCTTTGTCCATGTTTGAAGTTTTATAAAGAAGAAAATAAAGTTTGCTTTTTATTCAACGGTCCGGTGCTCTTGCATCTTTTCTTTTACATTGATTGAGGATTTTCGTCAGAGCACGGACCCAAAGAAGGTGGCCAAGGGACTTGTATGTCATTCGCACTTACACTCACGGAGTGTATAGGCTCACGGCTCCATTCCCCAATCACGCACAAGCTGCAGGCCTGACGTCACGAGAGACCATTGGACCAGTAGACGAGTCACCCGCGCTGAGTGCTTTGGAGGGTGTGCCGAAAGAGGGGTGCCAAGCGCTTTGCTGCAATCAGCTGGAACTTCACAGACTTGGAGGACTCAAGCCCAAATGCCCTTAGGACCGGCACAGACCCCTGACTCCAAAGCGTGTAGGTCAGAACGTTTGGTCTTTTTGTTTATATTCAATTGACTCTTATGTGCAGCATATTGCTTAACCATTTGCATTACGCATATTGTGCATGAAGTAAATATGGATGTTTTACTAACAGAGCCGCTAAGCAAAAGGAGTGTATGTATGTGACCGTTTGTATCTAGTCCCCTATTTCAATATTTAAACTGACAACATTCAGAATTTTGAACTATGAGTACTGGACTGACTAAGAAATTTGTTTGTTGTGATCTGACAGACAGGTGCTGCACAAATCTTTTTGTTTGTATATGACCTTACCTACAAGACTCTAAATACCAGCGGTAGGCCAAAACCAGCGTTAGGACCCCCTAACGCTGGTTTTGATGGCTAACGCAGAACTCTAAATCTAGGCGAATGTTATTAAAAAAAATAAGCAAAACAATACACTGTTACAAAAACACTGCCAGATGGGCTATATAAATAGATCATCTACAAAATATTTATGCAAAGAAAAATCTAGTATACAATGTCCCTTTTCAATCCTGTTGATATGGTGTCAAAATCCAGATTAACTCTTTCCTTTCAGGGAAATAATTTGTTTGGCTCTTATTTTGATTCTATAATATCTACTGTTACTGGAGGTAAAGGGGCTTTTCTTCATCAGGACAAAAAGTCTAGAAGGAAATCTAAAGTTTCTAATAATTTTTGTTCCTTTCATCAGAATAAGGAACAAAAGGTTGACTCCTCTGCTCAGAAACAAAGCATCTCTGACTCAGTCTGGAGACATAATGCTAACTGGAACAAGGCTAAGCAAGTAAGAATTACCTACTACCAAATCTGCATGAAGGTGTGGCCCCTGGTCCAGAAGTTCTGGTAGGACGGCAGGTTAAGAATCTTTCAGGAGGCTTGGTTTCAGTCTGTAACAGAGCCCTGGGTTCTGAATATAGTTTCTCAGGGATATCGAATAGAATTCAGATGAACGCCACCCAGAGTATAGGTTTTTTCCTGTCCAGTGTTTCAAGGAATACTGTAAAAGCTCAATCTTTTTTTCCAGTAGGTCTCAGATCTGGAAGATATGGAAGTGATTGTTCAAGTTCCTTTGTTCCAAAGAAGGAATGCACTTTAAGATCTGATCTGGATCTGAAACCTCTGGACAATTTTGTAAGGATTCCATCTTTCAAAACGGAAACTTATCATACCATTCTGCCTATCGTTCAGCAAGGTCAGTTAATGTTCACAATAGATTTAAAGGATGCTTACTGTCATGTTTCAATTCACAGAGAACATTTCCAGTTTCTGAGTTTGCCTTTCTAGAAAAGCATTTTCCCAAAGGTTCTGGGTACCCTTTTTTTTTGTGTGATCAGAACTTAGGGTTTTGAAGTGTTTCCTTACCTGGGCGATATCTTGGTTTAAGCTCTGTTTTTAACTTAAGCAGAATCTCACACCAACCAACTCTTGTTGTTTCTTCAACAACATGGTAGGAGGAACAATTTTCCAACAAGTTCTTTGATTCCTCAAACAAAGGTAACATTTCTGGGGTTTCAAATAGATTCAGTCTCCATGAGTCTTTCTCTAACAGAGCAGAGAAGGTTAAAATTGGTGTCAGCTTGTCTGAACCTTTAGTCTCTCTCTTTTCCTTTGATTACTATTTCTATGGAAGTTCTAGGTTTGCAGCTTCAGATGCAATTCCATTTGCTTGTTTTCCCATGAGACCTCTTCAGCTTTGTGTGTTTCATCAATAGTGCAGAGACTATACTCAGCTGTCTGAAAATATATTTTTAGATCCCAATGCAAGTCAGTCTCTGACTTGGTGGCTGGATCTTCAGTTTATTATCCAGTGGGGCTTCTTTTATTCATTATACTTGGACTGCGGTCACTACATATGTAAGTCTCTCAGGTTAAGGAGCTGTTTGGGATTCTCGGTAGGTGAGTTTACCTATAAATGTCTGTGCGATTTTCAGGGCTCTTCAAGTATGGCCTTTGTTGAAAAGACAATCCCATCTCTGTTTTCAGACCGACAATGTCACAGCGGTGGCTTATGTCCACTATCAGGGGGGGAACTCAAAGTTCCCTAGTCGTAAGGGAGGTGTCTTGAATTCTCTCATGGGCAGAAATAAATTCTTGTCTCGTTTCTGCGATTCATATTCCAAGGGTGAAAAACTGGGAAGCTGACTTTCTATGTTGTCAATTTCCTCATCTGGTAATTCTACTCAGATTTATTTCCAAAATAAACCTAGAGAATTCTTCAGTAATCCTTATTGTCCCAGCTTGGCCTTGCAGGATTTGGTATGCAGATCTTGTTTAAATGTTCAGCTGTCCTCCTTGGCCTCTGCTGTCAGACTTTCTGTCTCAAGGTTCAATTTCTTTCATGTAATTGGCAAGAGTCCATGAGCTAGTGACGTATGGGATATACAATCCTACCAGGAGGGGCAAAGTTTCCCAAACCTCAAAATGCCTACAAATACACCCCTCACCACACCCACAATTCAGTTTTACAAACTTTGCCTCCTATGGAGGTGGTGAAGTAAGTTTGTGCTAGATTTCTACGTTGCTATGCGCTTCTCAGCATTTTGAAGCCTGGTTCCTCTCAGAGTACAGTGAATGTCAGAGGGATGTGAAGGGAGTATCACCTATTGAATGCAATGGTCTTCCTAATGGGGATCTATTTCATAGGTTCTCTGTTATCGGTCATAGAGATTCATCTTCTACCTCCCTTTTCAGATCGACGATATACTCTTATACTGTATACCATTACCTCTACTGATAACCATTTCAGTACTGGTTTGGCTATCTGCTATATGTGGATGGGTGTCTTTGGTAAGTATGTTTCATTTACTTAAGACACTCTCAGCTATGGTTTGGCACTTTATATATAAAGTTCTAAATATATGTTTGTACTTATATTTGCCATGATTCAGGTTTATCAGTATATTTCCTTTTTGCAGACTGTCAGTTTCATATCTGGGAAATGCATAAAAAAATGTTTTTCTTACCTGAGGTTTTCAAATTGACTCTTTTTCTAAATTGCGGGCTATATTAGGCTTGCGAGAGCGCAAAATGCTATAATTTATTGCGTCATTCTTGGCGCGAGACTTTTTTGGCGCGAAAATTACGTTTGTTGACGCAAATTCGTAATTTCCGGTGTCTTAGTTGGCGCCGAGTCTTTCACGAGGTTGCATCATCTATGACGCTCGTGTTTCGTTCCAGACGTTTTTGACGCCAAAAAATATTTTTCAGCTTGTGGTGCGTCATACTTGGCGCAAACATTTTTTCATTATTTAGGTCCTCATTCCTTTTGCCTCTGGTCTTTTTTTCTATGTCAGAGTCCTATTCTGTTTGCATTTTTTCCCATTCCTGAAACTGTCATATAAGGAAATTGATAATTTTTCTTTATATGTTGTTTTTTTCTCTTACATATTGCAAGATTTCTCAATCTGATCCTGTCTCAGAATCTACTACTGGAACCCTGCTGCCTGATATCCTGCTGCATTTGTTGTAAACTTGTGGTAACTGTTCCTCCAGATGTGGTTTGTAATAGTTGTCATGATAAACTTTTACATGCAGAGAATGTTTCTGTTGCTGGTCCATCAACATCTAATGCTCAGGATATTCTTGTAAATTTAAGAGAATTTATTTCTGATTCCATTCAGAAGGCTTTGTCTGCCATTCCGCTTTCTAATAAATGTAAAAGGTCTTTTAAAACTTCTCATAGAGTTGATGAAATTTCAAATGACCGACAACATACTGATTTATTTATCTCTGATGAGGATCTGTCTGATTCAGAGGATCCTGCCTCAAATATTGACACTGACAAATCTTATTTTTTTAAAATGGAGTATATTTGTTCTTTATTAAAAGAGGTGTTGATTGCATTAGATATGGAGGAGACTAGTCATCTTGATACTAAAACTAGTAAACGTTTAAATTCGGTTTACAAACCTCATGTAGTTATTCCAGAGGTTTTTCCAGTTCCTGATGCTATTTCAGATATGATTTCAAAGGAATGGAATAGACTGGGTACTTCTTTTACTCCTTCAAGGTTTAAAAAATGGTATCTTTCGCCTTCTGATAGATTGGAGTTTTGGGAAAAGATCCCCAAAGTTGATGGGGCCATCTCTACTCTTGCTAAGCGTACTACTATTCCTATGGAAGATAGTACTTCTTTTAAAGATCCTTTAGATAGGAAACTTGAATCTTATCTAAGGAAAGCTTATTTATGTTCAGGTCATCTTCTTAGGCCTGATATTTATTTGGCTGATGTTGCAGCTGCTTCAACTTTTTGGTTGGAAACTTTAGTGCAACAAGTATCAGATCATAATGTGTATAGCATTGTTAGATTAATTCAACATGCTAATAATTTCATTTGTGATGCCATTTTTGATATCATCAGAATTGATGTTAGATATATGTCTTTAGCTATTTTAGCTAGAAGAGCTTTATGGCTTAAATCTTGGAATGCTGATATGACTTCTAAATTGACATTGTTATCTCTTTCTTTCCAAGGTAATAAATTATTTGGTTCTCAGATGGATTCTATCATTTCAACTGTCACTGGGGGGAAGGGAGCTTTTTTGCCTCAGGATAAAAAAATCTAAGGGTAAATTTAAAGCTTCTTACTGTTTTCGTTCCTTTCGACAAAATAAGGAACAGAAACCTAATCCTTCCCCTAAGGAATCTGTCTCCAATTGAAAGCCTTCCTCAATCTGGAATAAATCCAAGCCATTTAAGAGATCTAAACCAGCCCCCAAGTCCGCATGAAGGTGCGGCCGTCATTCCAGCTCAGCTGGTGGGGGGCAAATTAAAATTTTTCAAGGATGTTTGGATAAATTCAGTCCAAAATCATTGGATTCAGAACATTGTCTCTCAGGGGTACAGAATAGGTTTCAGAGTAAGACCGCCTGTGAGAAGTTTCTTTCTCTCACGCATTCCAGTGAATCCAGAGAAAGCACAGGCTTTTCTGAAGTGTGTTTCAGACCTGGAGTTTTCTGGGGTAATCGTGCCGGTTCCTTTTCAGGAACAGGGTCTGGGGTTTTATTCAAATCTGTTCATTGTCCCAAAGAAAGAAAATTCATTCAGGCCAGTTCTGGATCTAAAAGTCTTCAATCGTTATGTAAGAGTATCAACATTCAAAATGGTGACTATAAGGACTATTCTGCCTTTTGTTCAGCAAGGGCATTATATGTCTACAATAGACTTACAGGGTGCATATCTTCATATTCCGATTCATCCAGATCACTATCAGTTCCTGAGATTCTCTTTTCTAGACAAGCATTACCAATTTGTTGCTCTTCCTTTTGGCCTCGCGACAGCTCCAAGAATCTTTTCAAAAGTTCTTGGTGCCCTACTCTCTGTAATCAGAGAGCGGGGTATTGCAGTGTTTCCTTATTTGGACGATATCTTGGTACTTGCTCAGTCTTTACGTTCTGCAGAATCTCACACAAATCAACTAGTGTTGTTTCTTCAAAAGACATGGTTGGAGGATCAATTTACCAAAAAGTTATTTGATTCCTCAGACAAGGGTAACCTTTTTAGGTTTCCAGATAGATTCAGTATCCATGACTTTGTCTCTAACAGACAAGAGACGTTTGAAATTGGTTGCAGCCTGTCGGAACCTTCAGTCTCAGTCATTCCCTTCAGTAGCTATGTGCATGGAGGTTTTAGGTCTCATGACTGCAGCATCGGACGCGATCCCCTTTGCTTGTTTTCACATGAGACCTCTTCAGCTTTGTATGCTGAACCAACGGTGCAGGGATTATACAAGGATATCATAATTAATATCCTTAAATCCCAATGTTTGACTATCTCTGACTTGGTGGTTAGATCACCATCATAGTTCAAGGGGCCT
Organism: Bombina bombina; assembly: GCF_027579735.1. Classification (NCBI taxonomy): domain Eukaryota; kingdom Metazoa; phylum Chordata; class Amphibia; order Anura; family Bombinatoridae; genus Bombina; species Bombina bombina. The sequence goes on along the minus strand of NC_069502.1, from coordinate 678,519,562 downwards.
CTTTTGTTCATCCAACCTGGACCGTGATCACAACAGATGCAAGTCTTTCAGGTTGGGGAGCTGTCTGTGGATCTCTGGCAGCACAAGGGGTTTGGAAATCTCAAGAGGCGAGATTACCAATCAATATTATGGAACTCTGTGCGATTCTCAGAGCTCTTCAGTTTTGGCCCCTATTGAAGAGAGAGTCATTTATTTGTTTTCAGACAGACAATGTCACAACAGTGGCGTATGTCAATCATCAGGTTGGGACTCACAGTCCTCAAGCTATGAAAGAAGTATCCCGGATACTTGTTTGGGCAGAATCCAGCTCCTGTCTAATTTCTGCGGTCCATATCCCAGGTATAGACAATTGGGAAGCGGATTATCTCAGTCGTCAAGCTTTACATCCGGGAGAGTGGTCTCTTCACCCAGAGGTTTTTTTTTTAAAATTGTTCAGATGTGGGGGCTTCCAGAAATAGATCTGATGGCATCTCATCTATACAAGAAACTTCCCAGGTACCTGTCCAGGTCCAGGGATCCTCAGGCGGAAGCAGTGGATGCATTGACACTTCCTTGGAGTTATCAACCTGCCTATATTTTTCCGCCTTTACTTCTTCTTCCAAGAGTGATTTCCAAGATCATCATGGAGCAATTGTTTGTGCTGCTGGTGGCTCCAGCATGGGCTCACAGGTTTTGGTATGCGGTTCTTGTTCGGATGTCCAGTTGCCAACCTTGGCCACTTCCATTAAGGCCAGACCTTCTATCTCAAGGTCCGTTTTTTTCCATCAGGATCTCAAATCATTAAATTTTAAGGTATGGAAATTGAACGCTTAGTCATAGAGGTTTCTCTGACTCAGTGATTGATACTATGTTGCAGGCTCGTAAATCTGTTTCTATAAAGATTTATTATCGAGTTTGGAAGACTTACATTTCATGGTGTTCTTCTCATAAATTCTCTTGGCATTCTTTTAGAATTCCTAGAATTTTACAGTTTCTTCAGGATGGTTTGGATAAGGGTTTGTCTGCAAGTTCCTTGAAAGGACAAATCTCTGCTCTTTCTGTGTTATTCCACAGAAAAATTGCTAAACTCCCTGATATTCATTGTTTTGTACAGGCTTTGGTTCGTATCAAGCCTGTAATTAAATCAATCTCTCCTCCTTGGAGTCTTAATTTGGTTTTGAAGGCTTTACAGGCTCCTCCGTTTGAGCCTATGCATTCTTTGGACATTAAATTGCTTTCTTGGAAAGTGTTGTTTCTTTTGGCCATCTCTTCTGCTAGAAGAGTTTCTGAATTATCTGCTCTTTTTCTGATTTTTTCATCAGGATAAGGCAGTTTTGCGGACTTCATTTAAATTCTTACCCAAAGTTGTGAATTCCAACAACATTAGTAGAGAAATTGTTGTCCCTTCTTTGTGTCCTAATCCTAAGAATTCTTTGGTAAGATCTTTACATTCTTTGGATGTGGTGAGAGCTTTGAAATATTATGTTGAAGCTACTAAAGTTTTCAGGAAGACTTCTAGTCTATTTGTTATCTTTTCTGGTTCTAGGAAAGGTCAGAAGGCTTCTGACATTTCTTTGGCATCTTGGTTAAAGCTTTTGATTCATCACACTTATTTGGAGTCGGGTAAATCCCTGCCTCGGAGGATTACAGCTCATTCTACTAGGTCAGTTTCCACTTCCTGGGCTTTTAAGAATGAAGCTTCAGTTGATCAGATTTGCAAAGCAGCAACTTGGTCTTCTTTGCATACATTTACTAAATTCTACCATTTTGATGTTTTTTCTTCTTCAGAAGAAGTTTTTTGTAGAAATGTTCTTCAGGCAGCTGTTTCAGTTTGATTCTTCTGCTTATAATTTCAGTTTTTTTCTTTTCCATTGTAAGATTAAAACTTATGATTTGGGTTGTGGATTAATTTTTTCAGCGGAATTGGCTGTCTTTATTTTTTATTCCTCCCTCACTAGTGACTCTTGCGTGGAGTTCCACATCTTGGGTATTGCTATCCCATATGTCACTAGCTCATGGACTCTTGCCAATTACATGAAAGAAAACATAATTTATGTAAGAACTTACCTGATAAATTCATTTCTTTCATATTGGCAAGAGTCCATGAGGCCCACCCCTTTTTTATGGTGGTTATGATTTTTTTTGTATAAAGCACAATTATTCCAAATCCTTTGTTGATGCTTTTTTACTCCTTTCTTTATCACCTCACTTCTTGGCTATTCGTTAAACTGAATTGTGGGTGTGGTGAGGGGTGTATTTGTAGGCATTTTGAGGTTTGGGAAACTTTGCCCCTCCTGGTAGGATTGTATATCCCATACGTCACTATCTCATGGACTCCTGCCAATATGAAAGAAATGAATTTATCAGGTAAATTCTTACATAAATTATGTTTTTCCATCTGGCTCTCAAGTCTCTGTATTTGATGTCATGGAAACTGAATGTTCAGTCCTTAGATATAGGGGTTCTCTGTGATTTTCTGTGAAAGAAACCTTAATTCAGGCTCAAAAGCCTATAACTAGGAAAATATATCACAAGGTCTTATTTTTAACAGATGTTTTGAAATCCCTCCCTTTACGCTATTACTTGTGGCCTCCACGGCTTGGGTATTAGTTCCCAGGAGTAATGGATCGTGGACTCTTACCACTTCTATTAAAAAAAACATAATTTATGCTTACATGAGACCCCACCCTTATGTTTTTTTAGGGTTGATTTTTTTTTTTCTTTAGCACATCTTTGTTACTTGCTCCTTTTATAGCTCTTATTCCTTTTTTCTTACCTAACTTTGCTTTGCTATAAATTAGACTAAGGTATGTGTGAGCTGGAAGGAGTTTTATAGGGTTCTTGGGATTTAGGAATCTTTGTCTCCTCCTAGTGGTAGAGACGAGTAATTCTTTGGAGTAATGAGTCATGGACTCTCACCACCATGAAATAAATTAATTTATCAGGTAAGCATACATTATGGGTTTTTTTCATTCATGATTCACATAGAGCATACATAAAACTTCAATGGGACAGTATTGTATTTCAAAATCAGTTACAGCATTTTTGCAATATAATCCTATTGCAGAAAACAAACAAAAAGGTTTTAGTAAAGGGATCATTTTTACTTTGCATGTAACCCACAGAGCAGTAGCAGACCTACTCCACAGAGGACCCTGGTGCAAAAAAAATGTGCCCCCCCCCCAAAGGTAGCTCAGTAGAAAGCAATAGTAATAACATGTATGCTGCTCTGTATAATTATTTTGAAGATAGACAGAGCACTAATAAAAACCCCACCTGCATTAGGATTGTATACATGCACATGCCCATATATAGACTGGCTGCTATGGGGCCCCCAAGTACTTGGGCCCTGGTGCCACTGCACTTGCTGCACCAATGGTAGTTCTGCCTCTGCCACAGAGCACACAGCTGTCTAATGTAATATGCATCACCATTGGCAATCTGAGTACCAGCAATGCATTATACTTCATTCTTGACACATTGTAATTGTATGCGCCTTATAAATGTACATTAAACAACTTTCCAATTTACTTCTTTAATGAAATTAGCTTCATTCTTTTGGTATCCTTTGTTGAAGTAATAGCAATGCATTACTGCATACTAGCTGCAAACCAATGACAAGGCATATATGTGCAGCCAACAATCAGTAGCTTCTGAGCATACCTAGGTATATTTTTCAACAAACAATATGAAGAGAATAAAAGAAATTAGATAATAGAAATAAATTGGAAAGTTATTTTAAGTTCTGCAAGCTATCTGAATCATTGGGGAAAAAAAATTGGGTTTCACATCCCATTTAAGAAGAACAATTGTTTCCCACCACTGCATCAGTGATGTGCAGTGACGTCAGAGACTGGTGAGGCAGTGGCTAGGATACGCCTTCATTCTTTAGATATCCTTTGTTGAAGAAATAGCAATGCACATGGGTGAGCCAATCACATGAGGTATCTATGTGCAGCCACCAATCAGCAGCTACTGAGCATATTTAGATATGATTTTCAACAAAGGACATCAAAAGAATGAAGAAAATTAGATATTAGATGTAAATTGGAAAGTTATTTAAATTTGCATATGGGTTTCATATGGGTTTCATGTCCCTTTAAATGGTGTCTTGGAAAACTGGTCAACTTAGTAAACATCTGATTTTAGTCTAAAAGGATTGTAACAGAAACTCTTGCCAGATAACACAATGCTTGCTCTGATTATGAGATCTAGAAATCCATGCCCATTAAAATATGTTTAAAACATAGTTTTTACTTTAAAGGGACATGCCACCCACATTTTTTCTTTTATGATTTATAAAGAGAATGCAATTTTAAACATCTTTCTAATTTACTTATATTATCTAATTTGTTGTATTCTCTTGATATTCTTTGATGAAAAGCATATCTAGATATGCTCACTAGCTGCTGATTGGTTGCTGCACATAGAAGCCTCGTGTGATTGGCTCACCATGTGCATTGCTTTTTCTTCAACTAAGGATATTTAAAAAATGAAGCAAAATAAATAATGGAAGTAAATTGTAATGCTGTTTAAATTTCTATTCTCTATCTGAATCATGAAAGAAAGATTTTGGGTTTTGTGGCCCTTTAATGCTGTAAATTATGCTTATAGATTCTTTCATTACATAAGGGATGAGAGAGTCAGAGGGGGAGGAAGAGAGACAGAGAGAGAAAGAGACCATGGGGAGAACAACACATAAGGAGAGAGATGGATAGATAGAGAGAGAGAGACACACACACACACAAGGGGGGGGGGAGAGGGACCACTGCATTTTAAAGTAATAAAACAGCAGAGCTACAGAGAGTTCAGAAAGTAAGACTATACATTAGTACAGAGGCAAGCTGCTAAGTTAGTGGGTGTAAAGTTTGAGTAAACAAAATACAAAAACGACCCTGCTGTAAAAGAGTAAAAAAAACACTAAACCACATTCATTAAATTTTCATTTTCACTAACAGAATCCCTTTCAGTAAAATCTTACTTTAATAAGATGTGGCTGAAACACTGCTCTTCCTGCTCTGTAAGGATTCAGGAAGTGACAGTGGCACATTCCACTGCACTTAGAGGGGAAGAACAGAACTCTCTTTTTCACTTTAGCAAAGCTAGCAGGTTCACAGGACAGCAACAAAATATATGAAAGTTGTTTTTTTTTTCGTTTTTTGTTTTGTTTTATATGATTTAACATCCAGCCCCAACCCTATGTTCCACTTACTAATGCCTCTCGCTGGATTGGTTCAGCCCAAATAGGACTGCCTCAAATAAGCAGTTAATGGGCCATGCAATGATCTTAACCACTTGCATCCAGTAGGTGGCGCAGAATGTTGTGTAATGGTGGGCAGACCTGCTTGTGCCTCTTCATTGCACAACATATAGCTGTGAGAAAAAAAAATGCTGGGGAAAAAAAATACAATTTTTTTTTTAAAGCCAATAAAAAAAAATATATTTTTGCCCATATGAGAGGTGAAGCACTGCCTCACCTGCCTCTAGTGACTGCACATCACTGCACTGCATTAACCTCTAACTCCCAGTTCCCCAAACTCTGCATTTCCTGGCACACAAAATGCATCCTCCCCTACATCGGTGTTTCTTAATTTTTTTGTAGCAAGAACCCCCAAATGCAACATTTTAATGTTTTTGGTTAAAAAATAAGAGGCAATCATGCATACCCCATAATGTGACAAATCTTTTTTTTTATTTTTATTAGAAATTTATTTTAAATCGATTTTAAAGAATGAAAATTCAAACATTATACACTCATTTTTTCTTTTCATAAATGTTTTGTAGATGATCTATTTATATAGCCCATCAAGTTTATTGTTTTAAAAAATGTATAGTTTTGCTTATTTTTAAATAACATTGCTCTGATTTTCAGACTCCTAACCAAGCCCCAAAGTTTTATGAGAATACCGTCAGCTACCTACTCCAGCTTGATCCTGTTTGTGTAAAGGGTCTTTTATATGCAAAAGAAGGGGGAGGGGGGAGTGTCTTATTTCTTACTTGCAGTGGGCTTTCCAGCTACCTTTTCAACAGAGCTAAGAGAGCTTATAAGTAAGTTTTTAAACAGTTTTATACTGGATTTTTATATCAGTATCTGTGCATCTTATTCTTTATAGTAGTGTCTATTACATGCAGTTATATGAAAATGAGTGTATACTGTCCTTTTAACTTCCTCACATACACAGCTCAGGCTCATATCATTGTGGCATATTTGGGTATAGAACAATTTACCTCGCACATTTATTCATGGGATATTTTCTTCTTATATTTCACTGCGGCCCTATATCTAGCAGATATTTCTTTGACACTTATGCAAAGTATAAAATATTCAATAATTGTCATGATACATGACATGTTTTCAAGATTAGCAACAGCTATTGATACAGACAGATAGAGCAACTACTGTAAATACTTAAGGTAGACCATTCAAACCTCTATTTTATGGTGTTTTCTATTTTAGATTCCTCCAGATCCACTAGAGGTCACTCTTGGACCTAGCTGTATACATGAAATAGAAGGGAGGAAAATTAGCATAATAAATTTGTCCCTTTTGGACCTAGGAAGATTAAAAAAAAAAACAAAAAAACTTTTTATTAACTGATAAACAATGTATAAGCGCCTGAATGAAAACATCTAGTTAATGCTGATAGGTATGTCGGTAGGGGGAACGATCAGTACTGATCTCAGTGAGATAACTAGTGGGATATAGTTGGAGCTATTCAATAATGGCTAAATAGGGTTCAGTGATATAACTTTATGGGTGTGGAATATGTTCTTCTGTAAAAAAAAAAAAAAAAACAATTGTTGAAGTGTGAACATTGGGATATATGTACCTCATAGGACCTGAGCTGCACATTTACGCTCTACAGGGTAAGAGCAAGAAAGGACTATGTGCAGTGTATATGTTTCTCAATGGGTAGTTTACATTTATTCATATTGGTTGTCTCGAGGTAAAAACTAAGAAGGCGCCATTCCGGCCGCAGAGGGCACACCAACAATAGGCTATGAGTGTATATATCAACCTACTTTATTCAATACTTTTAGGTTATATCTATTTTACACTGGAATTTATAGCTGGTAATCTACCCTTTGGTACTATATGTAGGTAGGGCTTTAACTGTACTATAGGTCTTGTAAAAGATCACTGTGGCGTTTGATAATATCTACCACTACTGATAACAGATTTAAAACTCTGCTTACATGTAACAAACAAAACATTTGTAGGACTAAAGCTAATGATTGGTATTGTAGTTGTATTGTGTCAATTCATTAACAGACCATATGAACAAGATTCCAACCGCTCCACATTACTGTTGAAGCTACTGGACATAGATGTCTTATAACAAGTTCTTAAAGTACAAAGCATAAACAGGTCTTATTAGTATTAACTGAATAGGAGATATATATATATTATATAAGCATGTAGAGGCTTAGTTGTGAAACATAATTAGTGTATGAAAAATATGTAAGCAAAAGAAAAGAGAAATAAACACAGACCCTGGTTTTTGGTAATGCTTCAGACAGTCCTCATGAGCGTAACTCTGATAAGTGTTAGTCCCAATTTACTCCTCTCTGCAGCATTTTCAAAATATGTAGTCTTGGTGTTGACCTATCTCGGTGGGAGTGTCAAAATTTCCGGGTCCTTTTGTATTATTGGGGCTATATTTTATGAAGCATTTGTTGATCCCTAGCTTGTATAGCAAAATCTTCAACCGTGTACCCCAAACTTTCAGGTTAACACTTCCTTAATAGAGAACAAACATTGAGGCTAACTAAATAATAAGAAAAACTGTCAAAGAAACAACATAGGGAAAAATAATAACATTCCATATTAAGCAGTTATGAAAAACATATTAGGTGACTTTTGTTGCTTGTCTATATACAAAAAAAAAAATCATAGAGCAAGTTAGAGTAACATCAAAGACACAGAGTACAGATCTCAGATGAGTCGAAGTTCGGCAGCATTTCAGTTCCATTGAAACATCATTTAGAGAAGACAAGCTTTCCTCATATGTGATTGTTTCACAGGTAAGTAAACGTTTGATGGGCACTCAGTGAGAATATGGTTTAGCCCACTCCCAAGCGACTCAAAGTACTAACCTGGCGGTGTAGGACAAAATCCCTCTGGTGGGAGGAAAGGGATAGTATGTCACCAGAAAGCTTGAGGTAAATAGTCCCGCACATCTCCCTCATACTCTGCTGTGCTCCCAATCTCAATAATAAAGCACGGCGCTCATCTATTAGACTCTGCAAGGGTGACCGGAGAACACAGGGGGCGAAGTGAGGTAGATTTACAGCCTGGTAGGTGTGAAAGTCAGCATCCAAAGAAAGATGTTGCGAGATATTGCATGGAGCTGTGTGTTCAGCTTGCAACAGCTGGGCAGCCCCTGTATTTGTATCCTGTATGGGGTTAAGATCTGTAAGATACAACCGTTTCTGCTCAAGCATGACTCTCTTCTCATCCTGGGTGAATACAGTCGCTGCTCATCTTCTAATTCGAGATCCCCAAAGGCTACAGCAGGTAGCTCGATGCCATATGTCAAACTGCAACCCGCGTAAGTATAGCGGGCTGGTAAATTGGGCCCTCTCTCCCACTGTGCTGACATCCCCTGTGCACTCAGTGGGAACAAGAAGCTCTTGGATGTGGGATTAGCATAGAGCTCCTTTCTTTCGGGGGTTCCTGCTCTGACCACCATTTTCTGGGGCAGCTCCCTGTTCACTACTGAGCTCAGAGTCAAGTTGGACAACAGATGTCACTTCCAGCGAGTTACGTTCTCTCCAAGTTATTTCCTCTTGGTTTCTAGTCTCTTTGGGGAGCTTGTTGCGGTCTTAGAAGTGCAAATACTACCCCATTCTCTTGCCAGGCAGTCAGAGATGCTTATAAGTTTCTCTAGGGTTCATTCTATTTCAATATGCTTCTAGCTTTCTCCCTGTTAACTCAGCGTATGATAATCTTTAGGGTAGCTTGCCCCAGAGGGCACTGGCCACGCAACAATGGTGTGGCAATTATGAGGACAAATGAGGCTTCAGAAACAGGGGAAGGCCTCAAAGTGAAAAGTCTGATACTGCAGGCTGGGGAGTCACACCACAATCCAAAAACCCCTGTTGTTTGTGTCAGAGGGCCTTCAGTCAAGCTTCTCCACCAGTTTGGATGACCTGTCGCCAAGATTACAGGTTAAATTTAGGAGAAAGTGGTGAGTTACTCAGGAGTCCCTCCTCCTTTGACACTTTTCTTTCATGCAGGTAGAAAGAGTCCACTATCCATTACTCCTGGGAATTACTTTTCCTGATCAATAGTAGAAGGCGAAGATTTCCCAACTCCAAAACCCCTCTTACCTCTATGGAAACTAGTCTTGTCTTTACTTCTGCTGGAGGTAGGTGAAGAATGAAGTTGCTCCAGTTGTTTTCTATGAGAGGGCCTCAGACTTAAGATTCAGAGTTGAGGCCCAATTTTGCCCTCAGAGTGCTACTGTTTGAAAGAGGAATGTATTGGGAGTATTGGATAGTGACACAATTTCACCTTTTTGGGAGTTAATCACAAGCCTGCCACAGGTCTTGCAGGGGCATGTCCTTTGCCTCCTCCTGTTGGGATATCGGTAGAATCCTATTCCATTTCCTCTGCTGTTTCAGCACTGGTTTGGCTTTCTACTGTATTATGGACTGTCTTCCAGTAGTTGGGTACCTAGGAGTAAGTACTTTTTTATTATTATTATGGCACTCATATAAGCCTGTTAGGCTATAATGTCTTTATGTCTATTATACTGTGTAGCCTAGGGACAATGTTATTAACCTCATTAGAAGCTAACTTATCTGAACACTCTCCTACTAATGTGTGTGTATATTGTAAACAGGCTGATGTAATGCCTCCAGCTCAGCTGTGCAATTATTGTTTAAAGTTATTATGCATTCCAATCAGACTAATGTTGTTTAGAGATGTGCAGAGAAAACATTTTTTGTTTTGGAAAAAATTTTCATTCCGAAAATTTGAGGAAATTTCATTAAAACTAATCTATTTTTTTTTCTCTTCCCCTTCCCCCTTTTTCTTCTTGCTCTCTTGTCTGTCTTTACTATTACCTTCTCTACTAATTATGACACAAATTTGAAGTTTCAAGATTTTGCAAACTGTGTTAGCATTGTTCTTTGAAAGGGAAAACAAAAGTTAAACTGTCAATTTGTGACGAGAATCTTTGGAATTTATTCACAATGTGGTTGGGGATCATTGTAGTGAAATGTGTCTATACCCCTGTATTTAAAATGTCAGGTGTTTCTTCCCTATGTCAATTTGAATTTTAAGAACAATAAAGCTTGTTTAAAATAAAAATAATAAAAAACAACAACAACAAAAAACTAATGTAAATGTTTCAAAGCGACCAGGGCTGGCTGAACCATGGGCCCAAGTGAGTCCAATGAACCCAGGCAGCACTTGACAAGGGGCAGCACATTAGTGGCTGTGAGTCCCATACCACTCTTGTCCTCTGGCTCAGTGGGGGAAGTTGCAGGCTACCAGCAGTATAAATCATCATGCACAAAGACACAGAACCAGTCACGGTCAAAATTCAAGGTGGTAAAAGGGCATTTATTCCCTAACTTCCTTCCCACTTATGCTGCCAATGTGCATAAGCATTGGTTGCATGCAGGTAGGCAGGCTTAGTAAGGTCAGTGGCCAGGCTAGTAGGTCAATATGTTAATCAGTAATGTTACTACTAGGGAGGGGATGTCACTGCATTCTTGGACCCAAGCCGGTGCTGAACTTTTCACCTGTAGTTACATACTTACATTAACACGCTCTGGAAAGCACGCTAGCTAGATCCTCTTCTTGCCAGAGTCCTTAGGAGACTTAGTCATTCTAAGTTAGTGCCAAGTGCTAAGCCTCCTGTTAGCACGGCCAAGGATCTGGCAAGAAGAGGATCGGGTTAGTGCACTCTCCAGAGCACGTTAAGGTATGTGCTAAGCCTATTGAAATAATTTAAAGGAAACAAATAAATACTGATCAATTTTGTATTTTTTTCTTTTCTTTAAATTAAAATTCTAATTCTGTTCTTGCTTTTAAAGGTGTCTGGCCTCCTACAATCTGTTCTACAGAGGGGAGTTCTACAGATTTTTCTCCAGGATTCAAGGATTTTGTATGCTCTACTATTTATGAAATGCTGGTGGATATGCCCCTTCAAGCAAGCGTAAAAGGTCAGTTTATGAATTACCTTTTACTAGTTCTCATTCTTTATTTGATAGCGTGGCGTGTTTTTTAACTTATTTTAAGAATTTAATTGCGGAGGCTGCTGTCATGGCAGCAATATCATCAACGGAGAAGCAAGTGGTTGAATATCCACCGAATATCAGTTAGTTATCTCAACATCCACTACTGAAATTCATGCCAATCACTTCTGAATACCAAGCTAAGCTGTATGATATATTTCAAGACCCTTATCTACTTGCCGACCTGGGCCGTTGAGACCTGCGGAGGCCACATGTGGCTAGGCCTCAACACCTCCCACTGCTTGGTTTAGGGGGTAATTGAAGAGTCAGCAAGGCTCTATTATATCAATATATACCGCATCTGCCTACTACATATAAAGAGCAACTAACATGGCAATATTGTACTCGAGAGGGATTACAATTATGCCAATCTCATATGAGGAGAGGATCCTTCAACTTCTGGACGATCACTACTGGAGGCTACAGTGACTTGTAACAGCAGCGTTTGGGAAATTGCATACTGAAGAGCCGACTAGTCTACAGGCTTCAGAGCAGCTGGTTTTCTGTGCAGCTGTCCCTATTATTCATGCTGGCCCGCTTGTTAATGCTGAGAAGCACCGTCCGCTTACCTCATCTGACAGTGAAGCTCCATTTTCTGATGTGGTTGACCCTTTCACACTTGACCCACTTAACAGTGAAAACCCAACTTATGTGCAGCTCTACAATAGCTCAGCTGAACTAGGGGACACTCTGATCACTTGGATGGAACCTACGTGCTATTGAATCTTACAGCCTAGCCTGCTTCCTTTTTCTAACATTGACAGCAGATCGACCTGTACTGCGTCCAGGCATTTCAAATGTTGCTTATGACTTTGGAAACCACATTAGACCTACACTGTCTTCATTAGCTGAGCCACTTAAACTCTTTCAAAATGCTGATTGCCAACAATCTTCTATGCTGAAGGCCCTCAAAGCTGGGGTTGGCTTAACAGTTAACTCTTCCACAGCTACCGTTTGGTAATGTAGACAAGATGACGGTAGTCAATGGGCAGGTCTCCAATATTCAAGACTTTTGTTCATGCTTGAGACACTTTGGCTAATGGCTTATATGTACACTACCTGAATGCTCTGATAGCAACAGCTATCCTATGTTTAACTTAGAGTCTATTCATGCTAGAAATATATATATATATATATATATATATAATATTTTTCTCTCTTTTGAATAGTTTTATAGTGTTCATTATGTATAGACATAGAGCCAGCATGTTCAGTTGTAAAAGGTTTTCCCATATACATCCTAGAGCTAGAAGTACTCACAGTACAACAATATTACTGCACATGGTTCAGATGGTCAGATACAAGATTATCAATTCCCTTTAAGGAGGTAGGTCTGGGTGAAATAGTCTATATGTCTACTGCCTAAACTTATGTTTTGATTATAATGGTTATTGCATGCTTCAATTAGAGTCTATTTCAGCTATATTTTTAAGGGGTTATACCAGTCTAGCCTCTTTGAATAGTCTTTACATGATATGCTATGCTTAGGTACAGAGTTAGCATGCCTAGGTATAACAAACTTCCTCATATACACCCTTGAGTGTGAAGAGGTATATGATTATAAGCTTTCCTTAATGAGGTGGTTTAGGGTATAATAGCCTGTATGTATACTACCTAAATTTATGTTCTGTTTGGAGTAGTTACCTTACGTTTAATTTAGAGTCTATTTCTGTTAGAAAAATGTTTTGAGGGTCCATGCAAGCCTGGCATATCTCAGCAGTTTTAATATGGGTTGACATGCTTACTTACAGAGATAGCATCCCTAGTTACAAAAGTTATCCCACATATATCCTCGAGTTTGAAGCACTCATAATGCAACACTATTACAGCATACGGTCTGGACAGTCAGATGAGTGCTTCTAAATTTCTTCTCATGAGGTGATTCATGGTGGGCCCCGCTACCAGTGGCCCAGGTGCGCGGGTAAATCAGGTTCCCACTTTAGTTTTAATATGTCACAAGGGTTTTTCATTTGTAAACGTGCTATATCTCTAGACCCTCTAAGTACAAAAATCACAGGACCTCTTACAAGAGTTAATTGTTATCAGGTTACTTATAAAAACACCATATTATCTAACCTGTCCTTCACATGACATGGTCAGTAATAAGCAGCTAATTACCTAACTGAGAGTTTCTATACTCCTATAGTGCCTAAATAACATACACCCTAATTGACTACAGTATCTAGTCCCTCTGCTCAGTAAACTACTAAACCAGGCAGCCCTACGGTTCTCTCAAAGCTGGATATCTATATTTGAGAGCGGTAACTAATTTAATCTATATTATTACTTGAACTCTACCTGTTTTAATGTTCGTTACAATAAAATTAGTTTCATGAGTTCTTTGCCCGGTATCCCTTGCATGGGGGACACAGTTTTTTAAGGCATGAGGATTCCTTCGCTATATATTACATATGCTCAATTCATTATACATAATGTTGGCTAAATATCATCTTATATCATATCTTGGGTCCAAGAGTGTCCCATTTTGCTATTTCATTTCCTCCCCAAAGTCCCCCATTATGTCATAAATCTAGTCCAGGGGGTCCAAGAGAGACTTCTATATATCTCTGGGGGAAATTACCTCATCTCATATCTCACCATATTCTAAGGGGACACAATGAGGTTTACTGTTTATTTATATTCTTAGGCAATATTTGTATTCCTACATGTTGTTCTCTGGAGACTATGTATATGTCAGTGTTTTCTTTGGCTTGGAACTCTGTGAAATAGTTTGCCTGTTTTACCTATTTTACAACCTCAATTAAAAAAAAATGTAATTGCACGTTTGCAATATTCATGTTTCATAAAATACTTTAAGCGTGATTTCTGATTCTTCTTTCTGTAATCGCTCTTTAAGTTTTCAATATTGCATTTATATGATACTTCTAATATTGCGAATGCGATAGCATTAACGTGTTTTACTTATAATATTGCAATCGCACTGCAGCAAACGTATTCTATATTAACAACACGTTTGCTACAGTGTGATTGTTATATTATAAGTAAAACACGTTCACTTTCCCAATATTACAAGTGTAATACAAATGCAACTTGTGAGGGATAAAAACATAATTAGAGGCACTATTTTCTGCTTGTTTAATTTGTAAAAGCTTTAAATTTATACCAATTTGTCAAATGAAACGTCCCTTAGTGGAGAAGTTCCTCTTCATTCATAGTTACTAATACCCCATTGCTAGATGTTTATTTGTGAAACAGACAATAATAGGAAGACCAGACGGACAGAGCTCCCAAACTATGACAATCCAATGAAATGCTTTGGAGTGCTGCCCTGTTGTCTTTCATCTGCTTCCCCTACACTTTTTTCATGTTTCAGTTTTTCAAAATGAAACCAGGAATGAAGTTTAAATGCTCAGAAATTACTCACTCCCAACCCACCCTATTATGTCTATAGACTGCCTATAGACTGCCCAGAAACATGTGAGGTCGCTGTTCACACACCTTCTAGTAATGGCTTACACATATATAGACAACACTCAGTCCTCAATGCCACTCAGACACACCTCCAGACTGCCCTGGCTTGATCCCTAGCCTCCGAGTCTTGGATCTTAATCCACATGACAAGTGCTATGGGGTAAAATTATGAATGAAAGATAGTTGCATGTACATCTTTAACCTTGTTTAAAAAAAATCTTCTCCATAAGTTTTAAGCCCACAATGTAAGGCAGAGGATAATTTATTAATAGTGTTGCCAGGGGTTCAGTATTCAACCTTACAGTCCAGTATTTTAGTAGGCAGTTTAGAAAATCTTCACAAAAAATACTGGACCCTTAAATGTCCAATTTTTTTAAAATTCCCTCAGTGTTAGCTTAATGTAAAAGGTATTCTATGTCTAAACTCTCTAAAATCTGATTCAGCCAAGACCACACTGGACTTCTGGTGGGCGGGCTGACCTCACAGATACCGGAGTAAGTGCTGTCTGTAAAACAGGGCCTTTACAACTACTTGTGGTGTCACCCCCTAGGTGGACAACGCTGACACAAATAAGAACGCTAATAAGTGAGATGCAGAGAGGAAAGGGGAACCACCCGGTATAACGCCGGGATTAAAAGAGGCTACCCTTATGAGAGAATCACTCCTGTGGAGAAGTATGCATTGCAGACTGCCCTCATTTCCTGCGAAATGGATAACACACAAGGGGCTGAAGACTAACACCGTCAAGTCCATAATAAGTTGGCTGCAGCAAACAGTTTGCTGTTTGGACTACTGCAAATCTTCTTTTAATTTTTTCAATATAAGTACCTCAGTTCTAATTTTGAGTTTTTACATCATTAAAGGGACAGTCAACACCAGAATTTTTTGCACGGACAACATGTGACCACAACAATGATGGTCAGGACCTGATTGAGGACTTTTAACCAAAGAACTACTTGAATGGAAACTGCTTTTTTAAATTTTTGGGGGGTTTTGTGATAGGCTAATGAGTTTCATTTTCACCCAATGAGAATGCTGTAATATCGGAAAATACTATTTTACCCTAAAATTAACAACAATAAAAAGATTAACAATTAAAGATTTCTAAGAAAAAATATTATTTATTACTTGGAAATAAAAACTTTCTTCTTTATTTTTCATATGGGAAAGCAAGTTAAATCTGTGAGTCCATCGTCCGTTAGAACGGAAGCTGGAACATATCAAATATGTATTTAAAGCTGTTGGTGTCAGCAAGATGTCAGCTGATTTTAATCATTTTATTTGCTCTTAAGAAAGACACATTGTAGCGTTGAAACGTGTTGAGCTGTTTTTATGAGCTGTTTTACATTAAACACTATTCCTAAGACCTAAGGACTGCTGTTTCTTTCCTTTTTTGTCATCGCTGACACCAGAAATTTATACTTGTGTGTATACTGCACTTATACACCTGAATTATGTGTATATACATCATGGAAGTTTTTTACTCATAGCGCACCTGTGAAATTCTACTATCTCAAGGGTCGTGAGGATCCTATCTGTAAAGAAAGAACCCCCTAAACCTGCGCCACCTACTACCGAATCCATATCCTACTTACAGTCTCATTGGGAGAGGCTGAGGGAAGGCAGCGGTTGTACTTAAAAGGGGGGTATTTTAATAGTTCTACAATTGCTTACAGTCCAGTTTGTTTGTTATACAATCTTACAACTGTCTGTATATTGTATTTTTCCCATAATGGTTAAGAACACCTTAGAAGATTGGAGGGCAGCCCGACAAGCTAAATATAATAACATTTTCAAGCCCACTGATAAAGACAATTTAAAAAAAAACTATATTTGAAAGAAACAAAAAAATTGTAGGAGGTAACATTCCTCAGTAGATATCTCAATGAGGATGTTGTTCCCAGGGGCCTAAGAGTTTTTAAAGTTCCTGCCTTTGGGACGGATTATGAAATATTCATGCAGAAATGGAACGCGGTGCTCTCTAGAACTAGTTAGCCTTAGTTAGTCTTAAAAAGATTGAAAAATATTTTTTTGCATTGGAGAAAGATCTAAACCCTTTTTTAAGTGATAAAAAATGTAAAGTCAATTTTGAACAAATAAAAGAAAAAGAACTGGATGAACAAACTGGTGACTCCAAGTATAATAAATACTTAAGAGATAGTGAGGATTTTAGGGAAGGGATACAATATGTACATAAAAATGGTTTGTCAATGTATCATAGTAACATAGTAGATGAGGTTGAAAAAAGACCGAAGTTCATCGAGTTCAACCTATACAAATCTAAAATACTTACAAAAAGCTCCAGTTAAGCTTAAATAATTCTGATTATCCTAGCTATGTGAATGAATAATCTAGATTTTATTAAAGAGACAGAGATGAGTATTTTGCTATAACTTTTCCTTTACTGCTCATACAGCACTTTAACAAATACATATAATGTAAAGGAAAAAACAATACAGATATATAATGAAAGCATAAAAACAATGAGAACACAGTATGAATGGCCACTTAATGAAAAGACCAATCAGAACAGTCCGAATAACCATAAACAGTCTGATATTATACAAATCTTCCTATTGAACTTTGATGCGAACAGATAAAAAATCATACGGGTAACGGGAGACAAGGAAAACAAATTCCAAAATAGTTAAAATTAGTAAAACTTTCCTACAGGAACAAAATATAATTCGACTGAAGAAACAAATCTGTTCTCTGGATCTTGCAAAATTGCTTGAAGACGATGATGAATTTGATTGAAGAAAAGCATGAAGATCAAAACATGAACCATAATCCTCCTTAGAATCCTGGATTAGAAGGGTTTGCCACTGAAATAAATAAACTATAATCAAATATACATAATAAAATTACGTGGGAGGGCAAAAATAAACAAGAGGAGGGAAAATACTCGTCTCTGTCTCTTTAATAAAATATAGATTATTCACATAGCTAGGATAATCCGAATTTTATTACAAGGACAGAGACTCATATTTTGCTAGTTTAAAGCAAAAATTAAATTAAATTAATTCATGATACCAGCTGATGTGGAATATAATGGATTGGCTTAAAATAAAACTGTCTAAAAGTCTTATCAGTAGACCAATCTGCAGCATTCAAAATTTCTTGAAGTGAAACAGATTTACAAAAGGCTTTGGAAGCAGAAGCTCCTCTAATAGAATGAGGAGAAAAATTTGTATCCACACCAGCTAGAACCATGACCCACTTAACCCATCTACTAATAGTAGGAGAAGAAGCAGGTAAATGAGGAACAGCAAAATAAATAAGTAGTTGATTAGAAGAAGGAAGCCTAAAGAAAAGAGGTCTTTTTTTCTTATTCCTTTAAACAAAGAACTACACATAATTTAGGAAATTCAGGAAAATAAGGATAAAAAATAGAAGTAGAAAGAGTCTTGGTTCTACAAGAAATAGAAAATACTACCCCTTGAGGAGAGAACATTTTAGAATTATAATTAATAGCTCTAACATTCAAAACCCTTTTAAAAGATAAAAGGCATAACAAAGTAGTTAGTTTACTGTAAGTTGTTTTAAAAAAAGAAACTCATTATCTGGCCAATGTTTAAAAAGGTAAAAAAAACAAATCATCATCCCAAAAAGATGAATATTTAGAAGATGGAGGACATTTTAAACGAATGGATTTCATTAGTCTACAAATGACAGAATTCTGACCTATAGGGATGTTATTTAAAAGTGCATTACCTACAGATATAGCTGATCTAGCTACATTAATGGATCTGTATGCCAAACCAACTTGATAAAGCGAAGAAAGATAATTAATAACTTTACTCAAAGAAGCTGAAATGGGATCCAAATGCCTGAGATCGCACCAGCTAGACCATTTAATCCAGGTGGATAAGTAAAATTTTTTGGTTCCAGGAGCCCAGGAGTCTTGAAGGAGGAGTTTAGCTTCTTCAGAAAGACCGACACCTGACCAGGAACCCCTGAAACCATCCTGGCTAAAAGTTGTAAGTTTGCTTGAAGAACGCTTGTGAAATTCTCTGTTGGAATCTGTAAGAAGATTCGGTTGAATCGGAAGCAAGATTGGAGGAAGGTAAGACATCTCTAGAAGAAGAGGATACCAGACTTGTGTTGGCCAAAATGGTGTATTAATAGGGAGATCAAATGTCTCTTGATGAAGAGAAGAGTCCTGAGAATCATTGGAAAAGGAGGGAAAGCATAAGGTCCTTGAACTGGCCATGTTTGAAGAAAAGCATCCATGGCTAGAGCCTCCGGATCTGGACTCCAACTGAAATAAGGGAAGACCTGAAGATTTAAATGAGATGCAAAACGATCTATTATAAAAGGACCTCTCTGATATGCCATTTTCTGAAAAATTACAAGATCCAATTTTCAATCGCTGTAATCTATGAGATATCTCGAACCCCAGTCTGCATATTGGTTGTTGAGACCAGGAATGTATTCTGCTTCAACAGAGATATTTTGAGCAAGACAATAATGAATGAAAATACTTGTTAAATCTGATAAAGATTTTGAAGTCGTTCCTCCAAGATAATTGATATAACGGACGGATCTTCTTTGGAAAACTTTATTGGATTGGGAAATAATTCTTGGAAAGGAAAATTAATAAAATCTAGAGAAAGGCCCGCTACAGCCTGTAAAACCCATGGATCTACAGTAATTTTTTGTCACTCTGAAATACAAAGAGCTAATCTGCCCCCAATTTTTTGATGGGAAAAATTGGTGAAATAAGAGGTAAGAAAACTTACTTTGGAAGGGTCTTCTAGACAGTCTGTTTCTGTATGACCTAAAGGTCCTGGATGGCTGGAATCTTGATCATGATGGGAAAAAAAATGGCAAGTAAGGTATTTGGGGGAACAAAGTTTGGAAAATGGAACCTTGAAATGTAGGGGAAACGGCTGGAAAAGCGATCCCTTCCTTTTCCAGCCCTTGCAAAAACTCTCTGCGGCAGTTGGAATTGGTTAAAAATCTTTTTAGTATTAGATTTAAGTTTGTTTAAGGAATTAAAATTATTACCGTAGGAACTTAATTCCTTGAGACCAGAATCTCCAAAAAGTAAACCATCTGCCTGAGGACCCATCTCAGTAGATGCAAAATCTGTAATATTAGTGTTAATACATCTGAGAATTAAACGTCTCCTCTGAGAAGCAAGAGCTATGTTGGTATCACCTGAAATATAAATAGCTCTTTGCAACCATTCTCTAGAAACATAAAGATCCAAAAAAGTATTATTACAAATAGATTCTTCAAATAATTCAAAAAGTTTCGCCACAGGACCTAAAACGTTGAATAATTTATCCTGGCAGGACTTTAAAAATCTATCAAGACCTTTTCTTAAATTAACATTTCTATGGCCAATAATTTTTTTTACATTTTTTTTAAGTTGTGAGAATAACAAACAGAGGAAAAAAATAACATACATAATTCGTCCAAAGATAAGAATGACATTCGAGCTAGGTACATATTACAGTCATATATCAGCTTCTAATGGCATGAGAGAGAAGGCTAGGACGAATAAAAATGTAACTTAAATTTATAATTTAGTATATAATATGTGTTCCCCACAGTGACAGAGACGAGCTTCTTCATTAAAGGGACACTGAACCTAATTTTTTTTCTTTCATGATTCAGATGGAGCATGCAATTTTAAGCAACTTTGTAAATTACTCCTATTATCAATTTTTCTTCATTCTCTTGCTATCTTTATTTGGGAAAAAAGGCATCTAAGCTTTTTTCTGGTTCAGGACTCTGAACAGCACTTTTTAATTGGTGGATGAATTTATCCACCAATCAGCAAGGACAACCCAGGTTGTTCATCAAAAATGGGCCGGCATCTAAACTTACATTCTTCTATTTAAATTAAAGATAGCAAGGAAATTAAGAAAATTTGATAATAGGAGTAAATTAGAAAGTTGCTTAAAATTTCATGCTCTATCTGAATCACGAAAGAAAAAATTTGGGTTCAGTGTCCCTTTAACCAAGCTAATGATGGCAGTATGTGGGGAGTTGGCTTATGTTTCGGCCACTCCTGGACCATAGTATGTGGGGGAGAAGGGAAATTCAGCGGGCAAGAGTCGCTCGAGTGAAAGAGGGGAAGGAGGGGGTGGAGCCTATTAAGATGAGTCAATATAGGGATAAGTAATGCGATATGGGAGCATATGGTATGGGTGTCATGGGTAAATAAGGGACAACAAAGTAAACATATCTGTAACCAGTTAAGATGTAAGATAGGTGAATGCTGGCGGTTGCATAAGATGACTCCCCTTATACCACTTACCTGTGGTGCAGTAATCAGGCCTAAAGGACATCATCAATACAATTCCACAGGAAAAAGGTGTCACTATACATCTTTGGCCACTCATGTAACAGGGTCAAGATTGTATTCATATAAACATAATGTTAAGGTATAGAGGTATGACATGTATATATATATATAGCAATACATTAAATTGATTAATAATAAGCCCATGAGATCAGTTTTAACATCCATAACACGGGCAGGTATGAGACCTTATGAGTTGTTTAAAACAGATCATATTTGATTTTGGCTAAAGCTAGATTAGCGAACCTAGATTAGAGTGATGCCTCTATATGGGGTAGCAGGAAGTAAGTGATTATACACTTACTATACATATCCAGTATATTCCTCAGTGTGAGCAAGGTAGAGCCTCATATTTTAAAGTATAAGCTGATGAAAATAGTGTGTGATATTATTGTAAAAGATATAGCCTCAGTATGGGCTTTCACATATAATCTGAGTAGTGGTTAATTGAGATAGCATGTGAAAATATATCACCTATAAAATATAACAAGAGCACCAATGTATAACATGTCTTAAGGAGAATATGATATAGGATGTTATTGGCTATATTAGAACAATACACATATCAAATACAATGCCCATGTTTAAAAAGGGGTCACTCTTGGGTTCCTTTGAAAGCTAATGCGAGGTAAAATAACATGTCTCTCAAATACTTAATTCACTATATATATATATATATATATATATATATATATATATATATATATATTTATATATATATATATATATATATATATATACACACACACACATATATATATATATATACACACACACACTTAGAGGGTACGTAGAGCCATCATCCATTCAGATTATGCAATTTATAAGAACAGTATATAATGACCTCAGCTATTGCCCGTAACCTAGGGGCTCAGGTGGTACCAGGGGTAGGAGCATACAAGGAATCCCGTAGTGAAGAGAAAAACTAAGGCTACCCATGTTGTAATAAAAATACTCAAGGGCCTAGACATAATGGCTGACTACACCGGAGGGAGACTGGAATGATATATAGTCCTAACTGTAAGTACATGACAGGATAAGAATTGAGCTGTGCTTGTTCTGTATTGCTTGTTGGAAGGTTAGATGATATATTAGGATAGACTGACGTGTCCCCCATGGAACTGAGTGTGTACAAGTCATGCTATAGTAGTGGGGTTGAGACTGTAGTGCTTGGGACTCAAACTTGTAGACAGGCTGTGGGTTCTAATATAGCTAACACTAAATGACTAGAAGCTGAGCTAGCATCTATACGTGTATTTCCATAAATATACTGAACTTAGTTTATACTGTAGATGTGAACTCTTACAGATTTGAAGGTGAAATAACATTACAGACATAGTTCCCCTAATAACATGCATGTACTTATAGCTCTAAACGAGAAACTTAGCCATACTGTCCCGGCCGCTGACAGCATGGTGTTCTCCTTAACCCCGAATGGTTAACTATGAGAAGTATATGACGGAAAACAGGGGATATGTTGCATAAAATAATTCAGCCTTCCAAGTGACAGCACTCATTCACAATTAGCTAGAAGTAGTGAAAGAGAAACTAGTGAGTCAATTATAGCTTCAGATTCAAAATAGTAAGTTGTCAAACAAGCTTATGTATTTAGCTGGGAAGATAGATAATGACTCTCTTCAACCCACACTATATCGATCTACAGTATATAAACTGGGCTATGAGCTCTCCTGTGCTTTAGATTTAAGGCTATGGGGCTACTATGTATCACATAAAGTAGCATTCTATATCCATGTATAAAACAACCCTTGGATGTAGATTAGGCTCGCAAAACAACCCTTAATAATTAAAGAATATATAGAAGAGTAAACATGAGGGAAACCTTTTAAAGCACAAGCACACCCCTTACACTAAACAGTTGCTGTGTATACCTAGATAGTTTAACATAAACAATATTAAATGGTAACATAGAAAGAGCAGCTTCTATTAAATCTTCTCAAGTCTTAGATGCGGTCCTGATTATAAAAGGATCCGTTTATGCATATGGGAGTCCGCAGAGCTTTAATTTTCTATTGGTGTAAGGGGTCCTGAAGGGAGTACTAATCACTACTCTGTTCTACTAACAGATTAGTTGTTAGCCTACCCCAGCTTTATCTGTCGTGGTTCCTGCTCGTGGGTTGATATAGTCATACTTGGATGGTAAAACATGTCCCCACGGATATGCCTGCAAGCTAGCTGGGTCTGGGATGACAAATAAGGGAGGCAAGAGTTGACCCCGCAGAGGGTTTCCATGTGCCATCACCCGGGATCGGCTTGTCAATCTGCGGAAGCAGGATAGCCAACAGTTCAGCGGTGTATGGATCCCCAGGGTAACTCGGAGCTGATGAAGGATCCGTGCGTGTGACTGCAGGAGACCACACTGATATGGGTAGGCTTAGGATATCTGATTACTGATTAATCTCCATTACTGGTACAGGCCAAATTGTGCTCTCTCCCACTGTTGCTTAACCACATGATTTCAATGTAGTAGTGTGGGAAACAGCATCTGTATCTTTCTTTCCTGTGGCAAGGAGCAGGACTAGCCAGGTCCCAATGTGAACCAATCAGCCAATCGGATTGAACTTGAATCTGATTGGCTGATTCAATCAGCCAATCAGATTTTTCTACCTTAATTCCGATTGGCTGATAGAATCCTATCAGCCAATTGGAATTCGACGGACGCCATCTTGGATGACGTCATTTAAAGGAACCTCATTCGTCGGGAGGTCGTCGTGCCGGATGGATGTTCCGCGTCAGAGGGGCGAAGAAAAAAGATTGAAGATGCCGCTTGGAAGAAAACTTCGCCCCGATGGAGGACCTCTTCTCTGCCGCTTGATTGAAGACATCGCCGGATGGAAGACTTCTTCTTTGCCGCTTGACTGAAGACATCGCCCGGATCGGATGAAGAGTTCTGCCCGGCTGGGTGAATACAAGGTAGGGGGATCTTCAGGGGGGTAGTGTTAGGTTTATTTAAGGGGGGTTTGGGTTAGAGTAGGGGTATGTGGGTGGTGGGTTGTAATGTTGGGGGGTGGTATTGTGTTTTTTTTTTTACAGGCAAAAGAGCTGATTTCTTTGGGGCATGCCCCGCAAAAGGCCCTTTTAAGGGCTGGTAAGGTAATAGAGCTGTTAACTTTTGTATTTTAGAATAGGGTAGGGACATTTTTTTATTTTGGGGGGCTTTATTATTTTATTAGGGGGCTTAGAATAGGTGTAATTAGCTTAAAAATCTTGTAATCTTTTTTTATTTTTTGTAATTTAGTGGGGGTTTTTTTGTAATTTAGTTTAGTTTATTTAATTGTATTTTAGTTTAGATATTTGTAGTTTATTTAATTTATTGATAGTGTAGGTGTATTTGCAACTTAGGT
Source organism: Bombina bombina (assembly GCF_027579735.1). Taxonomy (NCBI): domain Eukaryota; kingdom Metazoa; phylum Chordata; class Amphibia; order Anura; family Bombinatoridae; genus Bombina; species Bombina bombina. The sequence continues at coordinate 678,495,223 of NC_069502.1, read as the reverse complement.
TAGGATTTATTTTACAGGTAAATTGGTAATTATTTTAACTAGGTAGCTATTAAATAGTTAACTATTTAATAGCTATTGTACCTAGTTAAAATAAATACCAAGTTACCTGTAAAATAAATATAAACCCTAAAATAGCTACAATGTGATTATTAATTACATTGTAGCTATCTTAGGGTTTATTTTATAGGTAAGTATTTAGATTTAAATAGGAATATTTTAATTAATAATATTAATATTAATTAGATTTATTTTAATAAGAATTTAGTTAGGGATGTTAGAGCTAGATAGGGTTATTATACTTAATATATATATAATATAACGATATTAACTATATTAACCCTAATATAATTAGGGTTAATATAGCTGGCGGCGGTATAGGGGGATTAGATTAGGGGTTAATCTATTTAATATAGCTGGCGGCGGTGTAGGGGGATTAGATTAGGGGTTAATTAATTTAATATAGCTGGCGGCGGTATAGGGGGATTAAATTAGGGGTTAATGTAATTAATATAGCTGGCGGCGGTATAGGGAGATTAAATTAGGGGTTAATGTAATTAATATAGCTGGCGGCGGGGTAGGGGGATTAAATTAGGGGTTAATGTAATTAATATAGCTGGCAGCGGTGTAGGGGGATTAAATTAGGGGTTAATAATTTTAATATAGCTGGCGGCGGGGTAGGAGCTCACATTAGGGGGTAGGTAATATAGCTGGCGGCGGGGTAGGAGCTCACATTAGGGGGTAGTTAATGTAGGTGGCGGCGGTGTAGGGGGCTCACATTAGGGGGTAGGTAATGTAGGTGGCGACGGTGTAGGGGGATCACATTAGGGGGTTATACTTTTAATGTAGGTGGCGGCGGGGTCCGGGAGCGGTGGTTTAGGGGTTAAATACTTTATTAGGGATTGCGGCGGGGGATCGCGGTTGACAGGTAGATAGACATTGCGCATGCGTTAGGTGTTAGGTTTTATTTAGCAGGTAGTTTAGGGAGTTACGGGGCTCCAATAGACAGCGTAAGGCTTACTACGGCTGCATTTTGTGGCGAGGTGAAAATGGAGTAAGATTTCTCAATTTTTGCCACGTAAGTCCTTACGCTGTATATTGGATACCAAAATGCGCGGATTTGGTATACCTGCCTATGGCCCAAAAAACTACGGGCGAAGGCAGAAATATACCAGCGTAACTTCTAGGTTACGCCGTATATAGGATACCAAACCCGCACAAAATTCAGCGTCGCCGGCTTTTGCGGACGACGCTGCATATCGGATCGGGCCCTTGATTATATATATGACATATGTACTTCTACATGTTAGATATTTTTTAATTGGATATTTTGTTCCATTTATTGGGTGAAAAAAATGTTTACCTTTAATTATGGAACTGCAGTGGCTGCAATGCAGACATGGATAACAACCTACATTATCAGATCCTAATCAAGGCCTAGATTTGGAGTTTGGCGGTAGCCGTGAAAACCAGCGTTAGAGGCTCCTAACGCTGGTTTTAGGCTACCGCCGGTATTTGGAGTCAGTCAAAAAAGGGTCTAACGCTCACTTTTCAGCCGCGACTTTTCCATACCGCAGATCCCCTTACGTCAATTGCGTATCCTATCTTTTCAATGGGATCTTCCTAACTCCGGTATTTAGAGTCGTGTCTGAAGTGAGCGTTAGAAATCTAAAGACCAAACTCCAGCCGCAGAAAAAAGTCAGTAGTTAAGAGCTTTCTGGGCTAACGCCGGTTCATAAAGCTCTTAACTACTGTGCTCTAAAGTACACTAACACCCATAAACTACCTATGTACCCCTAAACTGAGGTCCCCCCACATCGCCGCCACTCGATTAAATATTTTTAACCCCTAATCTGCCGACCTCCACCTACGTTATACTTATGTACCCCTAATCTGCTGCCCCTAACACCGCCGACCCCTATATTATATTTATTAACCCCTAACCTGCCCCCCACAACGTCGCCGCCAGCTACCTACAATAATTAACCCCTAATCTGCTGACCGCAAAGCGCCGCCACCTACATTATAGCTATGTACCCCTAATCTGCTGCCCCTAACACCGCCGACCCCTATATTATATTTATTAACCCCTAATCTGCCCCCCTCAACGTCGCCTCCACCTGCCTACACTTATTAACCCCTAATCTGCCGAGCGGATCTCACCGCTACTATAATAAAGTTATTAACCCCTAATCCGCCTCACTCCCGCCTCACTAACCCTATAATACATAGTATTAACCCCTAATCTGCCCTCCCTAACATCGCCGACACCTAACTTCAATTGTTAACCCCTAATCTGCCGACCGGACCTCACCGCTACTCTATTAAATTTATTAACCCCTAAAGCTAATTCTAACCCTAACCCTAACACCCCCCTAAGTTAAATATAATTTTATTCTAACGAAATAAATTAACTCTTATTAAATAACTTATTCCTATTTAAAGCTAAATACTTACCTGTAAAATAAATCCTAATATAGCTACAATATAAATTATAATTACATTGTAGCTATTTTAGGATTAATATTTATTTTACAGGTAACTTTGTATTTATTTTAGCTAGTTACTATTTTAACTACCTAGCTAAAAGAAATACAAAATTACCTGTAAAATAAATCCTAACCTAAGTTACAATTAAACCTAACACTACACTATCAATAAATTAATTAAATACAATTCCTACAAATAACTACAATTAAATAAACTAACTAAAGTACAAAAAATAAAAAAGAACTAAGTTACAAAAAATAAAAAAAATATTTACAAACATTAGAAAAAATAACAACAATTTTAAGCTAATTACACCTACTCTAAGCCCCCTAATAAAATAACAAAGACCCCCAAAATAAAAAAAATGCCCTACCCTATTCTAAATTACTAAAGTTCAAAGCTCTTTTACCTTACCAGCCCTGAACAGGGCCCATTGCGGGGCATGCCCCAAGAAATTCAGCTCTTTTGCCTGTAAAAAAACACATACAATACCCCCCCCCAACATTACAACCCACCACCCACATACCCCTAATCTAACCCAAACCCCCCTTAAATAAACCTAACACTAAGCCCCTGAAGATCTTCCTACCTTATCTTCACCTCACCGGGTATCACCGATCGGTCCTGGCTCCAAAATCTTCATCCAACCCAAGCGGGGGGCTAGACATCCATCATCCGGCGGCTGAAAAAGGTCCAGAAGAGGCTCCAAAGTCTTCATCCTATCCGGGAAGAAGAGGCGATCCGGACCGGCAACCATCTTGATCCAAGCGGCATCTTCTATCTTCATCCGATGACGACCGGCTCCATCTTGAAGACCTCCAGCGAGGATCCGTCCTCTTCTTCCGACGACTTCCCGACGAATGACGGTTCCTTTAAGGGACGTCATCCAAGATGGCGTCCCTCGAATTCCGATTGGCTGATAGGATCCTATCAGCCAATCGGAATTCGAGGGACGCCATCTTGGATGACGTCATTTAAAGGAACCGTCATTCGGCGAGTAGGCGTCGGGAGAAGAGGATGTTCCGCGTCGGCTGGAAGATGATGGCTCCGGAAGAAAGAAGATTGAAGATGCCGTTGATAGAAGACTTCAGCCGGATCATGGACCTCTTCAGCTCCCGCTTGGATGATGACTTCAGCCGGATCATGGACCTCTTCAGCTCCCGCTTGGATGATGACTTCAGCCGGATCATGGACCTCTTCAGCCCCCTGCTTGGGCTTGGATCAGGACATCGGAGGAGCTCTTCTGGATCGATCGGTGAACCTGGTATGGTGAAGACAAGGTAGGAAGATCTTCAGGGGCTTAGTGTTAGGTTTATTTAAGGGGGGTTTGGGTTAGATTAGGGGTATGTGGGTGGTGGGTTGTAATGTTGGGGGGGGTATTGTATGTTTTTTTTTACAGGCAAAAGAGCTGAATTTCTTGGGGCATGCCCCGCAAAGGGCCCTGTTCAGGGCTGGTAAGGTAAAAGAGCTTTGAACTTTTGTAATTTAGAATAGGGTAAGGCATTTTTTTATTTTGGGGGGCTTTGTTATTTTATTAGGGGGCTTAGAGTAGGTGTAATTAGTTTAAAATTGTTGTAATATTTTTCTGATGTTTGTAAATATTTTTTTATTTTTTGTAACTTAGTTCTTTTTTATTTTTTGTACTTTAGTTAGTTTATTTCATTGTATTTATTTGTAGATATTGTATTTAATTAATGTATTGATAGTGTAGTGTTAGGTTTAATTGTAGGTAATTGTAGGTATTTTATTTAATTAATTTATTGATAGTGTAGTGTTAGGTTTAATTGTAACTTAGGTTAGGATTTATTTTACAGGTAATTTGTAATTATTTTAACTAGGTAACTATTAAATAGTTCTTAACTATTTAATAGCTATTGTACCTGGTTAAAATGAATACAAAGTTACCTGTAAAATAAATATAAATCCTAAAATAGCTATAATATAATTATAATTTATATTGTAGCTATATTAGGATTTATTTTACAGGTAAGTATTTAGCTTTAAATAGGAATAATTTATTTAATAAGAGTTAATTTATTTCGTTAGATTTAAATTATATTTAACTTAGGGGGGTGTTAGTGTTAGGGTTAGACTTAGCTTTAGGGGTTAATACATTTATTAGAATAGCGGTGAGCTCCAGTCGGCAGATTAGGGGTTAATGTTTGAAGTTAGGTGTCGGCGATGTTAGGGAGGGCAGATTAGGGATTAATACTATTTATTATAGGGTTAGTGAGGCAGATTAGGGGTTAATAACTTTATTATAATAGCGGTGCGGTCCGCTCGGAAGATTAGAAACATAGAAACATAGATATTGACGGCAGATAAGAGCCATAGGCCCAGCAAGTCTGCCCGACCTTACCTAACAGTATAAACTTATCTAGTTCGTAGGATAGCCCTATGCTTGTCCCATGCATTTTTAAAGTCCCCCACAGTGTTTGTTGCTACTACCTCTTGAGGAAGTTTATTCCATAAATCAATCACTCTTTCTGTAAAGAAGTGCTTCCTCAAATTACTCCTGAATCTACTACCCTTTAGTTTGAGCTCATGACCCCTTGTTCTTGAATTTTCCATTTTATGTAAAATACCCACAGCCTCAGTTTTACTAAACCCTTTAATGTACTTGAAAGTTGCTATCATATCACCTCTTTCCCTTCTCTCCTCTAAGCTATACATATTTAGGTCATTGAGCCTATCCTGGTAAGTTTTATTTTTTAGACCATGTACCATTTTGGTAGCCCTCCTTTGCACAGATTCAAGTTTGTTAATATCCTTCTGAAGATATGGTCTCCAGAACTGCACACAATACTCAAGATGAGGCCTAACTAATAATCTATAAAGTGGCATAAGAACCTTACTATTTCTGCTGCAAATACCTCTACCAATACATCCAAGCATTCTGCTAGCCTTACTCGCTGCATTACTACATTGTTTACTAAGTTTTAAATCATCTGAAATAATAATTCCCAAGTCCTGTTCCTCGTCTGTAACAGTCAGTAAAGTGTCATTGAGTCTGTAATTAACATTTGGATTTTTCTTCCCTAAATGCATTATTTTACACTTTGCTGTGTTAAACTTTAGATCCCAGTCGTTTGTCCAATCCTCCAATTTTTGTATATCACTTCTCATTTTGTCTACCCCCCCTGGAACATCCACTCTGTTGCAAATTTTTGTATCATCTGCAAAGAGACATACTTTCCCCTGTAGCCCTTTGCTGATATCGCAGATAAATATGTTAAACAAAACAGGCCCCAGAACTGACCCCTGAGGAACACCACTAGTAACAGCCCCCTCTGCTGAATGAACTCCATTTACTAAGACACTTTGTTTTCTGTCCATAAGCCAGCATTCCACCCAGTTCACAATTTTTGAATCTAGACCAAGGAGATATAGTTTGTGAATAAGTTTATTGTGTGGGACGGTGTCAAATGCTTTGCTGAAATCTAGATATGCTACATCAACTGCTCCTCCCTTGTCTAATACTTTTGTTACATAATCAAAGAAGTCAATTAGATTAGTCTGACATGATCTCCCTGAAGTAAAACCATGCTGATTTTGGTCCTCTAAATTGTTTGTCTTTATGTAAGTCATCATTCTTTCTTTTAAGAGGCTTTCCATTAATTTGGCCTGTAGTTGCCAGATTCTTCTCTACTGCCCTTTTTATGAAGGGGTATTACATTTGCTATTCTCCAATCATCTGGGACAGCTCCTGTTAATAGTGACTGATTAAACAGATCAGTTAATGGGACAGTTAGCACTGATCGAAGTTCTTTTAAAACCCTTGGATGAATATTATCAGGACCCACTGCCTTTGTAACATTTATTTTTGATAATGCTAACAAAACCTCATCCTCTGTAAAAAGATTACTGTTAAGCTTGTTTCTATTTTGCGTAGCATCCCTTAATGTAGACATTGTATCTTCACAATCTTTAGTGAAAACAGAACAGAAGTAATCATTGAGACAGTCTGCAATCTGCTTATCTCCTTCTATTATTCTACCATCAACTGATTTCAATTTTACTATTCCTACCTTATTTTTTCTTCTTTCACTGATATATCTAAAGAATGTTTTGTCCCCATGTTTTACTGACTGTGCTATCTTCTCTTCTGCATGAGCTTTAACATTCCTAATTAACTGCTTAGTCTTTTTTTGTTGGAGTCTCCATATTTTCATATCATCATCTGCTTGTGTGTGTCTGTAATTTTTATAAGCTATCTTTTTTGTCTTTACAGCATGTGCTACTTCTTTGGAAAACCAAATTGGTTTCTGCTTTCTTTTACTTTTACAGACATGTCTAATACAGTGTGCGGTTGCATCTAAAATGGCACCTTTCACAAATTCCCACTGTTCTTGAACCCCTGTAATAAGAGTTTTCCCCTTTAAATAGTTTTTTAGGTATTCTCCCATTAATGAAAAATCTGCCGTCCTAAAGTCTAAAACTTTTGTTTTAGTCTGGGTGGACAGTTCCTGAACATGAATACTAAACCAAACAGATTGATGATCACTGGATCCTAAGTTCTCACCTACAGACACATCTGAAACTGTATCACTGTTTGTAAGTATTAGATCTAATATAGCTTCCTTACGAGTTGGTTCCTTGACTAATTGTTCAAGTGATTCCCCTAGCAGAGATTCAAGAATATACCTGCTTCTAGCCGATCTAGCAGAAGGAATCTTCCAGTCTATATCTGGCAAATTAAAGTCCCCCAGTACTATAACCTTACCCTTCATGGTCATTTTGGTTATTTCATCTAATAACAGATTGTCCAGTTTTTCATCCTGCAATGGAGGCCTATATACAACCCCTATTCTAAAAACATTTTTATCTCCAATTTCCAAAGTCACCCAAATACTTTCCACCTCATCATTTGTTCCTACAATTTCAGTAACCTTTATATTTTCATTTACATACAAAGCAACTCCTCCACCTTTCTTTCCTACTCTGTTCTTTTTAAATAACCTGTATCCAGGTATGACTATGTCCCAGTCATGCAAATCATTGTACCATGTTTCTGTTATAGCTACTAAATCCAAGTTGTCCCTAGTCATTATTGAAATGAGTTCAGGTAATTTATTTCCTAAGCTGCGAGCATTTGTGCTCATGGCACGAAGAATTTTTCTACTAGAATTTCTAGAATTGTTACTTGGACTAACAGTTTTGGCATGCTGTGGGGGGCAGGTGGATATATTAATGCTACCCCCCTTTATTAGTTTAAATGATTTCTAATAAAGTATTTGAACTCCTCTCCCAGATACTCTGTTCCTTTAGCATCCAAATGCAAGCCATCTCTCCTAAATAACCTAGTATCTTTCCAAACAGAGCTATAATGGCCAATAAAACCAAATCCTCATTCCCTGCACCACTTATCTAACCAAGAATTAAATGTTGTTATCCGCTCCATCTTTCCTGCTTCCTGGTCGTACACAGGTAAAATAGCAGAAAATGATAGAGTTGATGCCACAGTCTCTAAATGATTACCTAGGTCACAAAACTCTTTCTGAACAGCAGCAACATGATTACTAGCCAGATCATTTGTTCCTAAATGTACAATCACATCTAACTCACTTCCCTTTCCTGCTGCCTTAACAATTCTCAAAATACGATTCTTATCCCTGTGAGCAGTAGCTCCTGGAAGACATCTAACCTCCCTTGTTTCTCCTTTACTTACACCTAAATACACATTCCTCAAAATAGAGTCACCCACTAACAGTCTTTTTCTCAAAAACACATCTGCAGTTCTTTCCTGTGTTATGTTACCTGGAGAATCAGGTGCCAATAGATTTAAATTACCTGTTACAGCTTCAGAGGGCTCAGAAACAGCAATCTTCTCATCACAAGTGTATTCGGCAAGAGCAGCATAGGAGTTTTGCAATGGCAGAGGTTGTGGGCAATGCTTCTGGTCTACTGTTCTAATTCTTCCAGAGCCTACAGTGATCCATCTGCCTCTCCTTGCTGATCTCTGGGGTAGAGGGGCTTCTTTCTGAGGCAGCTTTGTAGAGGTAACAGGTATGTTACTTACCTTAGCTTGAAGTTTAGCTATTTCCTCCCTTAACAGGGAAAACTGCTTACAAACAGGACAGCCCCTAAATCTCCAAAAAGTAGAACGATTAAAAAGTGCAAAACACCCATTGCACTGTATCTGAGACATTTTAAACTATGCAACACTTTAACAATAAGAAAAATATAAGTATTATTTACTACTGAATAAGCCTGAATAACCCTGAATAACTCCTGAAATAACTCAAATATCCTTATGTATTTGATCCTTTTGTAGTTTGATCCCTTTGCTAAGAAGCAGAGCTTTATAATAGTAGCGGTGCGGTCCGCTCGGCAGATTAGGGGTTAATAAGTGAAGGCAGGTGGAGGCGACGTTGTGGGGGGCAGATTAGGGGTTAATAAATATAAAATAGGGGTCGGCGGTGTTAGGGACAGCAGATTAGGGGTACATATCGATAATGTAAGTAGCGGCGGTTTACGGAGCGGCAGATTAGGGGTTAATAATAATATGCAGGGGTCAGCGATAGCGGGGGCGGCAGATTAGGGGTTAATAAGTGTAAGGTTAGGGGTGTTTAGACTCGGGGTACATGTTAGAGTGTTAGGTGCAGACGTAGGAAGTGTTTCCCCATAGCAAACAATGGGGCTGCGTTAGGACCTGAACGCGGCTTTTTTGCAGGCGTTAGGTTTTTTTTCAGCTCAAACAGCCCCATTGTTTCCTATGGGGGAATCGTGCACGAGCACGTTTTTGAGGCTGGCCGCGTCCGTAAGCAACTCTGGTATCGAGAGTTGAAGTTGCGTTAAATATGCTCTACGCTCCTTTTTTGGAGCCTAACGCAGCCATTCTGAATCTGTGGACTCTCAATACCAGAGTTATTTTAAAGGTGCGGCCAGAAAAAAGCCAGCGTTAGCTACGCGGGTCGTTACCGACAAAACTCTAAATCTAGCCGTTAGTTTGTTGTATCTTTTTTGCACTCCCTATATCAGCCCTCACCAAAAGATCTCTTAAATTCTTATTTTTCTTATAAGCTGTCATTGGGATGTTTTTAAATTCTTCCACCCAAGGGTTACAATCTTTCAATATATGCCAGTATTTATTTATAATGCCTGAAATTTTGGGACCTAAGGTGTTGTATTGGGTGACAAATATCATCATATTTTCCTTCTTACTGCTATTCTTTCTAGCATCTTGATCATTAGTTTTGACAAGTTCCAATTGTTCTTTAATCAATTTATCAGGGTAACCCCTCTTTTTAAATTTGTCTGCCATTTCGTTTAATCTTATGTTACACTTATCTTCATCTGACACAATTCTTTTAACTCTCAAAAATTGGCTTCTAGGTATGGCTCTCAATGTATTATCTGGATGATAACTGTCAAATTGTAATATTTTGTTTTTGTCAGTAGGCTTGGTATATAGATCTGTTTTTAAAAAACCTTTTTCAACATAGACAAAAGTATCCAGAAATTCAACATCTCTTTCACTCATTTTAAGAGTAAATTTTAGTCCTGTAACAGACGAATTAAGATGTTCTACAAATGTCAATAGGCTTCCAACGTCGCCCAACCATATGCCAAATACATAATCTATAAATCTCCACCAGGCGGCGCCATGCTGTATAAATAATATATGTGGATATACAAATCTTTCCTCTATATGAGACATATATATATTGGCATAGGTTGGGGCGATGTTGGAGCCCATTGCAGTACCCTGTTTTTGCAAAAATAACGTCTTGGAAAAGGAAATAGTTTTGATATAGAATAAGTGATAGTAAATCTATCAGAAATTGGATCTCTCCATTGTTATATTTCTTGTCCATCTCTAATGTGTTCCTCACTGCCGAAATTCCACTAGTGTGTTTGATAGAAGTGTAGAGATTAGTAACGTCTAATGTGTATAGAATACACTTGTCTCCAATAGGTCCTATGTCCCTTAATTTATTCAAAAAATCATTAGTGTCTTTTATATATGAAGATGTGTTAGGCAAGTATGGTTGGAGTATTTTGTCTAAAAATATGGATATCTTGGAAAACACAGAATTAACACCTGCCACTATGGGGCGGCCTGGTGGGTGGTATTCATCTTTATGTATTTTGGGTGTTATGTATAACACTGGTCTTGCTGGGTGGTCTTCAATTAAAGATTCCTTAAATTTGGCTGTAATAATTCCCATTTTAACTGCTTGACCTGTTAGATGTTCAATCTCTTTGCTTATTTGAATAGTAGGATCTCCCACTAAAGATTTATACACTTGTACATCATCTAATTGTCTCTCTATCTCTCTGACATAATCAGATTTATTAAGCAATACTACAGCCCCACCCTTGTCCGCCTCCTTTATTATGATCTATTTGTTGTTCTTAATTTTAGTAATTATATCCTGTTCATTTTTATTAGCCTGTACCAATTTTCTCTTTCTATTTCTTCTTCATAGATTGTCTACTTCTTTATTGACCAATTTTGCAAAAGTTGCAACACTATGTTGTGCAGGTGGTGTAAATTTGCTTTTAACTTTTATACCATATTTCTTTGGATCATTAAATTTAATTTTGCTATTGATGTCATCTGTATTTGTCATGTTAATTGATGTTGCCATATTGGTTAATGTGGAAAAGTGAACTTTCAGTTTTAATTTTCTAAAAAATCTCTCTAAATCCTGTTGTATGATAAAATCATCATGTGCATTTTTTAAACAAAAAGATAATCCCTTATTTAAAATTGTATATTCAGTGTCTGACAAAACATAATCTGAAATATTGAGTACCAAATTACTATCAGTGCTTTTACAATTAGTGCTGTTGTAATTCAAATGCAATTCAGTGCCATTAATACAGTGCAAATTATTTATTTCATTTAAAGTGCCCGTGCTTATTACATTCTCTCCTTCTATGTAAGGTTTTACAGTGCTTTTAGTGCAAGTATTTATCTCTACATTATGAGATTTATTATCACTAATTACCACATTTGAAAAATTCTCAATATCATTCACCATATTTTTGGTTACCATATGTCCATCTTTGTTGTCTTTTATATTAACATGCGTGTCCATACACAATATATTTACTTTACTTTACCATTGTCCGCGTCTATCATGTGTCTTGTTGGTTCAATTTCTATTACACCGGGTGTTCGGTTACCTTCACTGAATCGGTCATTTAACCTGTTATGTGTTGCAACATTCTCATCAAACTTCATTTTTTCAGATGGATCTTCTCCGGTGTCTTTCAGTACCGGTAATATCCCCACTGGTATCCTCGCGTCCGACGGGCTCTCTGTCGCTCCGGTTGTGACGTAGTGTACTGTGCGCCTCTTCCTATGCTTCTGCCCAGCACGGTGTGGTCTACGTCTGAATCTTCCGTTAAAAAACTGGCAGACGATTCTGAACCGCTACCGCTGATGTCATCCTGGGCTGGGCACTTTCTGGCTCCTCTTCTTCGATCTCTGTCTTCAATTTTGGAGGGTCCTTGGCTGCTATTTCCCTGTCGCCATCTGTACACATTGCCTGTTGAATAATCCTGTTCATCCCGTATGAACTTGGATCTTTTGCCGCTTTCCAGCAGTTTGCGGTAATCTTGTACTGATTAACCACATGAGGCATACTGATCTGTAGTGTCACGGGAAGACCCTTGCTTTCCTCAGTGAACTCCAGCCTAGGAACCCACAATGTTGACAGTGTCTGTGCCTATTGTAGGGTCTATGCTCGCTGCCATAATATCCATTGAAGAGATTTCCTCTATAGGCTCTGCTCTGCAGGCAAGCATTAGGCCATCAAAGCTACTGTCAGGGTGCCAGGAATCAGACAGAGACGAGAAGTGCAAAAATAATCACACCTTTATTAATAACAAAAAATAATAAAAAGTCCACAAAATAAATAATAAGCCAGGAATCAAAACCAGAGCTGGAAGTCAGACGAGCCGAGTCAGGAGCCAAAGTGAATAGTCAGACGAGCCGAGTCAGGAGCCAAAGCGAGTAGTCAGACGGTCCGGAATCAGGAACAAGGAGAACAGCAGAGTCAGGAACAAGCCAGGGATCAGGAATTAGGAGGGACGTCAGACAGCCAGGTAATAAACAGGAGCTCTCACAAACCAGGTCTGAGACAATGCAAGGGCAAAGCATAATGAACAGAGGCCCTTGAAATAATAAGTGATGACATCACAATTCTGAGACTGCATCCTGTCTCACACTGATGATGAACACCAGTCTGGCCATAAAATGAAGTGCAGGAAATGAGCAGCATCACACAGAATGCACCAAGTCAGCAAGAGAGGTGAGTAAAATGGCTGCCGGCAGCACATGGCAAACAAAAGAGGGGAAAAACCCTGACAGCTACGTTGCATCTTTTCTCCAAAATTATTAAGTAGCGCCTGTACCTGGAAATAAAGGTCCTCCATGCTTGGTGGGGTGGTAACAGGATCTACTTATAGCAGGCTGCTTCTATAAGGCCAACAGTCACTACCTCCAAGTGGGTGTTACAGCCTGCTTAGTTCCAGATAAGTGCCGATATAGATATTTTAAAGTCTCATTAGAATGCTCTTAACGATAGTTGATTTACTTATATGTAGATATGGATCAGAAGTTTTGCATAATTTTTGCATTTATTCCCCCAAAACAATTAGTCTTTCAGGAGCACAGGGACTGTGCGTCTTGTCTGTTCGGTAGCTGGCTCAGCCCCCCTGGGGTGGGACAACAACAGGAAGGAGAAACAAAGATGGCGGCCGCAATAGTCTACGCAATAGAAACGGAGACAGGAGAGGTAAGGAAATAAAAAGGCACACTGGATAAACACTTGTAAAGAAAACCGGACAAGTAGGTACTAAAATATTAAACCAACGAAATAAATAGAAGCCAAAAATGGAAAGAAAAAAAAACGGATAGGAAAAAATGCCAAATAAAATCAAAATAAAGTTAAAATAAAACCAGAAAACAAATAAAAAACAAAATAAATCTATATAAACAAACAGAAGGGATAAAGACAAATAAATAATATAAAAGAATAAAGAAAACACAAAGTAAAATAATATTATAATAAGACAATTTAAAATAATAAAATAAAATATAAAATAAGATAAAATAAGATAAATAAAAGACAATAATAAAATAACAATAACAAAACTTTGTAATATTATTATTATTATTATTATTATATAGAAATTATTGAGCACTGAATATTTAAATTATCTCTCTGAGCAGCAAAGAGAAAAGAGGAAGATTGGTATATCAGACTGTTTATGGTCATTTGGACTGTTCTGATTGGTCTTTTCTTTAACTGACCATTCATACTGTGTTCTCATTGGTTTTATGCTTTCATTATAAGAGGGGTAGTTATCAAGCCGTCAACTTTACCTGCCTTCGCCGGTTCAATACGCCTGCCTAAGCTCGCCTACCATCGCCACCGCGGACCTGCAAAATTTTGCCTAAGTTATCAAAAAAGCTGTCAAAAAGCTGCGCACCAAGTACGGGGCGATGAACAGCGGACTGTGATAGTTATCACTCATCCGATCTCGCTGCTCTTCGGCTTTTTTACAGCTTTATTGCCTGCCTGTTACTAAGCACCCACACTAACTATACTGTTCTACCCCCTATACCGGCGCCCCCGGAGCCCCCCACAAATCAATAAAGTTATTAACCCCTAAACCGACGCTCCTAGACCCCGCCGAAACTCTTATAAATGTATTAACCCCTAAACCGCCACTCCCGGACCCCGCTGCCACCTACATTATACCTAGTAACCCCTATCCTGCCTCCCCTATACCGCCGCCCTCTATAATAAAGTTATTAACCCCAATCCTGCTGATCCCGGACCTAGCCGCAACTAAATAAATAGTTTAACCCCTAAACCGCCGCTCCCGGACCCCGCCGCAACCTATATTAAACTTATTAACCCCTAATCTGCCCCCCCTACACAGTCGCCACCTATAATAAATTTATTAACCCCTATCCTGCCCCCACTACACCGCCGCCACTGTAATAAAATTATTAACCCCTAAACCTAAGTCTAACACTAACCCTAACACCCCCTAACTTAAATATTAATTAAATAAATCTAAATAATATTTATCTTATTAACTAAGTTAATCCTATTTAAAACTAAATACTTACCTTTAAAATAAACCCGAATATAGCTACAATATAAATAATAATTATATTGTAGCTATCTTAGGATTTATGTTTATTTTACAGGTAACTTTCAATTTATTTTAACTAGGTACAATAGCTATTAAATAGTTATTAACTATTTAATAGCTACCTAGTAAAATAAAGAGAAATTAACCTGTAAAATAAAAACTAACCTAAGTTACAATTACACCTAACACTACACTATCATTAAATAAGTTATTCCTATTTAAAACTAAATACTTACCTGTAAAATAAACCCTAAGATAGCTACAATATAATTAATAATTACATTGTAGCTATTTTAGGATTTATATTTATTTTACAGGTAACTTTGTATTTATTTTAGCTAGTTACTATTTTAACTACCTAGCTAAAAGAAATACAAAATTACCTGTAAAATAAATCCTAACCTAAGTTACAATTAAACCTAACACTACACTATCATTAAATTAATTAAATAAATTAGCTACAAATAACTACAATTAAATACAATTAAATAAACTAATTAAAGTACAAAAAATAAAAAAAGCTAAGTTATAAAAAAATAAGTTACAAACATTTAAAAAATATTACAACAATTTTAAGCTACTTACACCTAATCTAAGCCCCCTAATAAAATAACAAACCCCCCCAAAATAAAAAATTCCCTACCCTATTCTAAATTAAAAAGTTCAAAGCTCTTTTACCTTACCAGCCCTTAAAAGGGCCTTTTGCGGGGCATGCCCCAAAGAAT
Organism: Bombina bombina; assembly: GCF_027579735.1. Classification (NCBI taxonomy): domain Eukaryota; kingdom Metazoa; phylum Chordata; class Amphibia; order Anura; family Bombinatoridae; genus Bombina; species Bombina bombina. Next base: position 678,479,888 of record NC_069502.1, on the reverse strand, counting down.
TCAGCTCTTTTGCCTGTAAAAGAAAAATACAACCCCCCCCAACATTAAAACCCACCACCCACATACCCCTACTCTAACCCAAACCCCCCTTAAAAAAAACTAACACTACCCCCCTGAAGATCATCCTACCTTGAGTCGTCTTCAGCCAGCCGACCATCGATGGAACCGAAGAGGAGATCCGGAGCGGCAGAAGTCATCATCCAAGGGGCGCTGAAGAAATCTTCCATCCGATGAAGTCATCATCCAGGCGGCGCTGAAGAAGTCTTCCATCCGGGCGATGTCATCTTCCAAGCGGCGTCTTCAATCTTCATCCATCCGGAGCGGAGCCATCTTCAGACGAGCCGTCGCGGAGCCATCCTCTTCTTCCCGACGACTACCGATGAATGGATATTCCTTTAAGGGACATCATCCAAGATGGCGTCCCTTCAATTCCGATTGGCTGATAGGATTCTATCAGCCAATCCGAATTAAGGTAGTAAAAATCTGATTGGCTGATTGAATCAGCCAATCAGATTGAAGTTCAATCCGATTGGCTGATCCAATCAGCCAATCAGATTGAGCTTGCATTCTATTGGCTGTTCCGATCAGCCAATAGAATGCGAGTTCAATCTGATTGGCTGATTGAATCAGCCAATCAGATTGAAGTTCAATCCAATTGGCTGATCCAATCAGCCAATCAGATTGAGCTTGCATTCTATTGGCTGTTCCGATCAGCCAATAGAATGCGAGCTCAATCTGATTGGCTGATTGGATCAGCCAATCGGATTGAACTTCAATCTGATTGGCTGATTCAATCAGCCAATCAGATTTTTCCTACCTTAATTCCGATTGGCTGATAGAATCCTATCAGCCAATCGGAATTGAAGGGACGCCATCTTGGATGACGTCCCTTAAAGGAATATCCATTCGTCGGTAGTCGTCGGGAAGAAGAGGATGGCTCCGCGTCGGCTCGTTTGAAGATGGCTCCGCTCCGCTCCGGATGGATGAAGATTGAAGACGCCGCTTGGAAGATGACATCGCCCGGATGGAAGACTTCTTCAGTGCCGCCTGGATGATGACTTCATCGGATGGAAGATTTCTTCAGCGCCCCTTGGATGATGACTTCTGCCGCTCCGGATCTCCTCTTCGGTTCCATCGATGGTCGGCTGGCTGAAGACGACTCAAGGTAGGATGATCTTCAGGGGGGTAGTGTTAGGTTTTTTTAAGGGGTTTTGGGTTAGATTAGGGGTATGTGGGTGGTGGGTTTTAATGTTGGGGGGGGTTGTATTTTTCTTTTACAGGCAAAAGAGCTGAATTTTTTGGGGCATGCCCCGCAAAAGGCCCTTTTAAGGGCTGGTAAGGTAAAAAAGCTTTGAACTTTTTAATTTAGAATAGGGTAGGGAATTTTTTTATTTTGGGGGGGTTTGTTATTTTATTAGGGGGCTTAGATTAGGTGTAAGTAGCTTAAAATTGTTGTAATATTTTTTAAATGTTTATAACTTATTTTTTTTATTTTTTGTAACTTAGCTTTTTTTATTTTTTGTACTTTAGTTAGTTTATTTAATTGTATTTAATTGTAGTTATTTGTAGGTAATTTATTTAATTAATTTAATGATAGTGTAGTGTTAGGTTTAATTGTAACTTAGGTTAGGATTTATTTTACAGGTAATTTTGTATTTCTTTTAGCTAGGTAGTTATTAAATAGTTAATAACTATTTAATAACTATTCTAACTAGCTAAAATAAATACAAAGTTACCTGTAAAATAAATATAAATCCTAAAATAGCTACAATGTAATTATTAATTAT